>NC_051424.1:14223232-14238449 GCF_015228065.2 Penaeus monodon
TCTCTCTCTCTCTCTTCTTCTCTTCTCTCTTCTCTCTCTCTCTCCCTCTCTCTTCTCTCTCTCTCTCCCTCTCTCTTCTCTCTCTCTCTCCCTCTCTTTTCTCTCTCTCTCTCTCCTTCTCTGCTCTCTCTCTCTCTCTCTCTCTCTCTCTCCTCTCTCTCTCTCTCTCTCTCTCTCTCTCTCTCTCTCTCTCAGGCTTGCTCTCTCTCTCTCTCTCTCTCTCTCTCTTTTCTTGCTCTCTCTCTCTCTCTCTCTCTCTCTCTCTCTCTCTCTCTCTCTCTCTCTCTCTCTCTCTCTCTCTCTCTCTCTCTCTCTCTCTCTCTCTGTGAAAAGATTCACTCTCTATTTAGAAATAAGGTGTTTAGATTTTATTAGATGTGTTGCTGTAGACTTAGCATATCTTTAAGTCAAGAAGTAGTGTATGAATGCTACTATTTTTGTGTTGCAGTTATGGTGATCATGGCCTTAATAATACTCAATAATCTTTATGGCCAGATATCAAATGAAATACATTATTGTCATTGTTGTTAATCCATTGATTAAAATTGCAGGTGTTCACCACAGAATTTTATCGTGGTGTGTTGGGCTTCACTACCTGGTGGTGTGTGTTCTCTTGGTTCCTCTCTGGCACCTTTGGAGTGGCCTACCAGTCTTATTTTACTCAGTCATAAATGGTTTTCAAGAATGTCATATTTCATGAATGTATGTCAAGTTACTCATGTGAAACAGATTTAAGGAATGTCATATTTCATGAATGTATATCGAGTTACTCATGTAAAACAGGTATTAGCAGAAAGAGAGAGATAATAATAATATATCCACACATTTAGAAACCAGGCTGTCATCCCCAATAATGTAGTGTAATATTGTCATATTTATTCTGCAGTGTTATCATTGTCATATTTATTATATCATTCATCCAGTTTCTATGAAAGGGTGTAAATACAAGCAAATAATGTGAATAATTTTATGTACTGTCCAAAATTTCTTTAGAAAATAGTAGAAAGCAGAATTCAAGGAGATAGCATTGATATCACAGGAGTTTGGGATCACCTCTATATATCTCCATACTAATTTCATTGTATTTTACACACACACACACACAAACACAAACACACAACAAACAAACACACACACACAACAAACAAACACACACCACAACACACACACACACACACAACACACACACACACACACACACAACACACACACACACACACAACACAACACACACACAACACACACACACACACACACACACACACACACACACACACACACACACACACACACACACACACACACACTGTCTGAATGTATGTGTTTATGTATATAGATGTCAAAACCATGTATACCTCAACAGTTAATCACATATATAGGTATGTGTGTGTGTATATATATATGCAGTACTGTGACATAATTAAGTGTAATTTGTCTGATTTTTATTCAACAAGTAAGAAATTATTGTATTCTTGATTAATGTTTGTTGATTCATTGTATAGTCCAGAATTACACATTCATAGGAAATTTAGTAAAAATAACTTCACTAGGATTGATTTACATTGAGATGATATTCATTATTATAAAAAGAAAATCTTTAAGGTTTGTGGTTGAGCATGGTAATAAGGGTGTTGGGTGTTCATATTCAGAACTTAATACAAATCAGTCATTTTGATATATATTTGTTTTATGAGTAATTGAACAAGAAAGTGTTACATATATGAATAAAACCATCTTGGTTTTGGACTGTAATGAATCATTCATATAATTCTCTATATTTTCAAATTGCATGCCAAAAGACATGATAAACAGAAAATATGTTTTTCATTATGAGATTGTAATATAATAAATCAGTACCTTAAGCTCTTGTATTTGTACAAAAAAGAAAGCAGATGTGTCTGCTCAGTGATCACAATCCTCAGGATTATTGGAACTTAAAATAGTCCTTTTTTTTTTTTTTTTTTTTTTTTTTTTTTTTCTTTCTTTTTTCTTTCTTTTCTTTTTTTTTTCTTTCTTTCTTTCTTTTTTTCCTGAAAATGTTGGCATTTCATTGTGCTTTGTACACTAGTGCACCCATTACCATAACTCATGATTTTGATGGATTTTGAAGAATAAAATCTTAAGACATTTCTATGTCAACTTCTCTCTTTTGGAATCTCTTTTATGGGTATAAGTATATATGTATATATATATATATGTGTATATATATGTATATATATATATATATATATATATATATATATATATATATATATATATATATGTATATATATATGTATAAATATGGATGTATGTATTAACCCAATGCCAATGAGGAAAATAAATAAAAAATGGGGAAAATGCTGTACTCATTTTTCATATTTTTGTGAAATGTCTCTGCATAGATGGATCTGCTAGTGCTTAGCCACAAAGGAGTCAATTAGTAGATCTTGTGACCTTACCTGAGTTCACCTTTCCTTTTATTGGTGGGAAAAACACATTGCTTACTAGTGCTATGAATATTGATAGTGTTATTTTTATTGTAAACATTAGAATTAATATAATGTTATAAACATTAGTAACAGCAAAATCAGATAGCCAAAAATATTTTCATAAATCAAGGAAAAGGGTGAACGGGCGAGACAGGAAGTACTCGTAACTGGCTCATTGGTGACTTGTACAAGTGTAGTCATTTATGTGTTAAAACAATAAAACAAGTAAACTCATAGTGTGCATGTCATGTACATACATGCCATACCCGTCGGCAAAGGGTTAATATATATATATATAATATATATATATATATATTATATATATATATATATATATAATATATATATATATATATATATATATATATATATATATAATATATATAATATATATAATATATATATAATAAATATAATATATATATAATATATATATAATATATATATATATATATATAATATATATAAATTTATTTATATATAATATATAAATAATATAAAATTTTTTATATATAAATATATATAAAATAATTTTATTATATATATTTTAATATAATATATATAAAATTTAAATTATATATATAATATATATAAAAATTTTAATAAATATTATATAAATAAAAATAATATATAAATATATATATATATATAATATTATATATATAAAAATATATTATTTTTATTATATATATAATAATTAAAATAATTAATATTATATAATATATATATGATATATAAATATGATTATATGATATATAAAAAGTTTAACCACACAAACACCACACACACACACCACCACACACACACCACACACAAAACACACACACCACACACACAACACCACAAAAACCCCAAAACCATACATATATTCATATAAAATTTTTAAATTTATAATACATTCAAACCCAAACATACAAAAATAAAATATATATATAATATATAAAAATTTTATATATAAAATTATATATATATAATATATATATTTTAAAACCATAAAGTAATTTTTGCATTTTTTTTTTTTTCAAGGGAAAGGGCTCATTTTTGAGCGGCCGTGGTCACAGCATGACCCTTTTATTGTATTTTTCATGTTCATGTGTGATGAATTTGGGAAGGGGAGAAACGTGGTAGGGGGTCCCCTTTCCCTTTTCCCACAGAGAGTGGGGTGTTTCCCTTTGGGGTAATCATTCTCTCTTTTTTATCGGGGTTGGGACCAGCACGACTTGGGCTGGGGTTGCCCTCCCCGTGGCTAGGTAGGGGAATCAAGGTGAAGTTCCTTGCCCCGGGGAACAACGCGCCGGCCGGTGACTCGAACCCGAACTCAGGGTTGGGTGTCATGACAGTCTTTAGTCCGATACACACACACACACACACACACACCAAAACAAAAACACACACACACAACACACAAAACACACACCACACATACCACACACCAAACACCCCACACCCTACATATATATTTCACACCGTTTTTGAAAAAAAGGGGCTCCCAAAATTTTTTTTACAGTTTAAGTATATTTTGGGAATTTCATAGGGAGCTGGTATTTGCATTAAAACATCAGCACCCCACCACCCTTTTTGGATAAAAATGTTTGAAACCAAAAGTCAAACAAGTTGGAAAAAAGATAAGATCCAGGGTTTCTTAAATTGTCTGTTTTTTGTTTGTTTTTTTTTGCTCTTGTTAAATTTTTCTAGAAATTGGCCCCAAAAAAAAAATTTAGCAGGTTTTTAAAATTTTTATAATATTTTTTATTTTAAAACTATAACATGTGAGGTTTCCTTTTTGGGTTTTTAATAAAAATGTCCTTTTTTTTTTTCTATTCATTAAAAAACCCCCTCCCCAAAAATACCTCCCGTAAACAACAAAATGCAAAGGGAAAAACCAAAATAATTGTACAAGTAACCTCTGGCAACCCTAAGCAGTTTTAATTTTTTTTACCCATTGCAGATTAGAAAGAGGGAAATAAAAAAATTTTAAAATGAGAAGGAAGCGGGGGGATGATGATGATGATGAAAAAAAAGAATAGACACACCCCACACACACCACACCACAAAACCCCAAAACACCCACCACACACAAAACACACACACAACACACACACACACAACACACACACCCACACACACACACCCCCAACACACACACACCCAACACCCACACACCAAACACCCACACAAAACGTGTGTGAGCTGTTTGGGTTTAAACACCTAGGGCCCTTTCCCCTTAGGGGGGAACCCCCGAAGGGTTTGACCGTTTTTTTTCCCCATTTATTTTAGGCGTACCATATTTCCCAAAAATAAAAATTTTTTTGCCTTATTAGGGGGATTAAAGGGTTGCCGCTTCATCAAAAAAGCCCTTTTAAAATTTTAAATTTTATTGGGTTTCCCCACCTTTGCCCCTCCTTTTACCACGGCCCTTTAACCCCCCCGATGCAGATAAACCCCCCCCGATGTCTGCTGCCCAACTCTTTGATTCCAAATCATCTACCCAGGGCATTAATCAAAACCTTAAGAATAACCCCTGCTCTCTCCCAGGAAAACCTCCCCTTTTATCTCTTATTGCACAATCCTTTTTATTGTCTATTCCCCCCCCTCTTATACACTCTTTTATCCTTGGTTTTCCCCCCAAAAGGACTGCGTCCCTTTTCCAAAACCACCCCAAACTTCCTTCGCCCTCGTTTTTTCTACTGCTTCCAACTCTGCAAAACCCTTTTTAGATCCTTTTTGGCCCCGCCAAATGGGATAATTCATAGTGATTTCCCTCTACACTCTGACAATAAATCAAACCTTTAACCCAAGTTCCCAAAAACAAATAGGCAAAGTTTCCTTTCACAGTTTTTCTGACCATTCACATCTTGTCACAAATTTTCATCGGGTTTTAAGCCTGGGGCAATTCCACCCTTTCGACCTCACTCCCCCCATAATACTTGTAGGGGAAAATGTTTCCATCTTACCCCACTGATTGCCCGTTACAACAAAGACTGGGAGAGTATTGCCCAAAAATTTTTTTCCATGGAAATGGGCCTCCCCCAAAGAAGATAAAATTGGTGGAGTGCCATGCCTTTCAGACCATATCGACCCCTTTCCCCCTCCCAAGCTAGATATGTTGGGATTTTTCCCCCAAACCCGCTGCCCTCTATGTGCCCCAAAAAAAGGGGGAGACCGTTCAAATAGCTCTGGGAAGTCAGGGAAAGTGTGCCCCTTGTGGGGCTCCCCTTTTTTACCCTTTTATGCCTTTCAAAACACGAGACTGAGGTTTGAGTTCTAAAATTCAAACTAGGCCCCCAACTACATGAGGCCAGAAAGAGCCAAACCAAGATTTCTTTCTAGCATTCCAAAATTGTACTTCGCTCCTTCCCCCCAACTCCCCACAGTATCTCTTCCCCCCTTTCTCCAAAAAACCATCCTATCTCTACTCCCTTTCTCAAATACCTAAATCTAGTTACTCCAATCTCTACCACTTCCTCGGTGCCTACCCCTCCTCCTCACTCTGCCTGTCGCACCAGACAATCTAAATTTTCCACTCCATCTGCTTCCACATCCTCTCCTACACCGACCTCTCCCTCTGCTCTTGGGAAATCTATTACCTCGTCTCTTCCACATAAGGAAACCATTGTTTCTCAGACCTTCCAGAAACTCTTGAAGACATACAAAACTTTCTAAACATGACCCAGGAGGATGCTTCACTCCCTCATCCACCCTCTATTCCTATTTGCTCTACATTCCAAGTATTTGCCGATATCCCATCCTCCTCAAGTTCCCCCTACCCCTCTTCCTCCCACTCTCAAAAAAAAGAAAAAAAAACACTCCATCTGCTCCTTCATGTGCATCACCATTCTCTCTCTCTTCCCCATTATCCTTACCGCTCCCACTGGATGCTCACGTGACTCCCTTTCACCACAATGTCCTCTCCATATCCCTCCCCTCCTAACATTTCCTGATACTTCATCACCTTCCACTGTTCACTTATGTCATTCACTGATTTATTCTCCTACTTCTACAACTACAATTTCTACCTGTATTACCCTTTTGATTGTTTCATAATGGCTCTTTTGCAGTTTTACACATGCAGTGTTATTCCCCCTTCCTTAGATATTACTCTCCGTTTGATCTTTACTCCCATACTGTCAGGGTTCGACTTAAAAGATATAAGAATCAGAGCGGTCAGGTCAACGGAAAAAACACCAGAGGAAACATACAGAAAAGGTTTACTATTAACGGCACTAAGATACACTATACATACACATACATAGCAAAATATGTACAGTCAGGAGCGTGGGAGAGAGAGAGGATCCAGCAGGCATTTGATTAAGAACTGAACCGAAAAATAGAAACGAGAATAATACATATAATATATACACATATATATAGGCATGCATGCACCTAACACGATACATGTACATGTGCAAACACGCATACACATATGCATGCATACATACACACATATCCACACGCGAGCTGCATATACATACATATGTACACACTAATGCACATACATATATACATACATACGTGAGAGTGCGAGAACATAATAAGCAATAACAGTAATAATAATGATAATAATAATGTAAACAAGTAAAAGGTACAACAAGGGTTTTGAAAGGATTAGCGCACAACTCTTTAAGGGATGATGTATGATGGTGTGAATTTTATGTGGTGATATGATAAGTGATGTGCAGTAAGGGTATCGTGAATTTTTGTCATGATGTCACCTTTGCGCATGAGCGGCTGAGGTGGCTATGGTTGGCATTATGGTGAGTCTTGCGGATGAGCGGCTCGCTTTGGCATTATAGCAAGTTGCTTGCTTGCTTGCTTGAGATTTGCGAAGTTCTGGCTTCGCCCGGGCCTTTCACTTATGGCCCAGCCTGTGTCAGCTTTCTATGGCTGTTCATTTGTTTGTCTGACACTCGGTGCTTACCGTGGCGGTGGGATTGCCAGCAGGCGCTCCTGTAGCCATGGTGTAAGCATCTCGCGCTGTGTTCTGTGGGGTTTGTCTAGGAATTGCGTGTGCACGCAATTCTCCAAGTAATGTACCAGTGTGGCGTTCGGCTCGCCGCAATGCATGCAACACCTCTCTTCACGTTCTATGTTTTGTATAATCTGCCATGCACAGTGGTAACCTAGGCGCATTCTGTGCAGAATGACTTCGGTACCTCTGTTGTTTATTCAGAGAGTGCCAGTGGTTCATAGCCTGTGGCACTGAGTACCAGCGGGCCCGAGGGGGAATATCTCGATTCCTCTCTGTGAAGCTGCAGGAGGAAGGGTTGGCCGTCACCGTACACTTCCTCCTAAGTAATTTTCGGAGGTAGATTTTGTCAGTGGGTGAGCGCTGCTGAAGACAGTCGATGGCTCCTTCGGAGTCTGTGTGTATGATCACGTGTCCTTCCCTCACGGACGCGTGGCTCAGTGCTCCCATGATAGCAACTGCCTCTGCCTGTAGCGAGGAGGCGTTGTCTGTTACCCTCATGGATTTTGTGGCATCCCTTGCTGCGAAGCCGGCGCCCTGCAGTGTGGGTCAAGGGATCGACCGATCCATCCGTGTAATATGTTCTGCCCCCCGGAGGGGTGATGGTTGCAAGGGACCCTCTGGGTTTCTGCCTTTAGTAAGCGTACAATATTCATTCTTTTTGCTTGCCAGTCTCATGACCGAGAACTCTATCGGGGTTTTGTGCCCACGGCGGAGCTTCGACAAAGTCAGGGTGTGGGGAGTCCATGCCCTTGGCCAGTAGTGCTTCTTTGAGCTGATGGCGTATTAGCACCCTGGCTGTGTGAGACAGCCGGAGTTGTTTGCAAACAGCTCGTTATCTTGTTCTAGGCGTCTGACTATTTTGTGTCTTAGGTTTTGTGTCCTGGGAGCCTGGATGCCCTTTGATAAGAATTGTGCTGCTGTTAGTTAAATTTCGTGAGGCCAAGGGGAGAAGGTTTGTTCCACTAGGAGGTTGAGGACCTTCGCCCACCTTGGGGCACCCAGAAGACCCTGGCAGCTTCGTTTTGGACTGTCTCCAATCGGTCTTTATATTTTCTCTTAATGCCAACAGAGCGAGGGAGGCATAGTGTACAATGGGCCTGACGCATTTTACATAGAATGATCTTAGTACTCTGTGTCTGCCCCCTATGCGTCTTCCACTCATTGCTCTCATGACAGACAGTTTGCCTTTGTTCGGTCAAGCAGGTACTGGACCTCCTGGCGGAAGGAGAGGGTCCGGTCTATCCTTACCCCAAGGTAGAGGTAGTCATGAACCCACTCCAAGTCCATTCCCTGGATTTCAGACTTGTGCCTTGAACTCTCTGTCTCAGAGCCATGGCTTTGGTTTTGGCTGCAGAGATCTTTAGTCCTGTCCTGCAACACTCCTCGGATACCAAGTCCAGACAACGCTGGGCTTTGTTAGACAGTGTGGCCAGTGGAGATGATAGCGAGATCGTCTGCATAGGAGATGATCTTGCACCCACTGGGGGGTTTTATGTTGAGGATCAGGACATTAGTGTGTTAAAAAGGGCTGGACTGAGAACCCCACCCTGTGGCGTTCCATTTTCTAGTGCATGTGCTGTGATAGGTGACCTTGGAATTTGACTCGGGCTGTTCTTTTCGTAAAGTAGTCACCTATCCAAGCCAAGAGCTTACCTCTGATTCCTTTTTGGATCAGGCTCCCCTTTGAATGGCAAGGGGACTTCCCAAATTCGAAAGCCTTCTCCAGGTCAAGGAATACTACCACAGATGTGCCCGGGTTTATTGTGCTCAAGAGTGTGGCTATGGTGTGCGCTGTGCTCATGCCCCTGGGAACCCGTGGAGGTGTTCGTGTGGGGGTTTCCCTTTTTTCCATTGGAGCCGGTTCAGTACCATTCCTCTCGGCAGTCTTGGCCAGACAGCTGAGGAGAGAGATGGGGCGGTATTTCCCCCGGTCCTTTGGTTTAGGGAGGGGAAAACTATGGTAGCCCTCTTCCAGCTTTGGGGTAGAGTGGAACTTGGATTGTTGATGAGTTGCAGGAATGCAAGCTCACCTACCAGTCCCAGGCGGGAGATGATGGGGTACGAGACCCCGTCATCGCCCGGGTCTGAGTTGCAACTGGCTTTATATGCATCTCTTAGTTCCCTCAGAGAAAAGATAACGTCCTGAGTTATCGGGTTCGGCTCCCCTTTCCCTCTGATATGAGCAAGTCTGTCTGGTTGTAGGCGTTCTTGTCTTGCCCTCAGTCGGCTGGCAGACTGTCGCTATCGTTCTCGCAGAGAACTTTTGCGCCAGTCTGTTGGCCTCTGCCGGGGGGTCGTGGTGCGTGCATCTCGGGCTGAGCGGCTGGTGGCTCGCTTGACCCGTTGCCATAGCTCTGAGAGGGTGGGTACTGTGATCGAAGGACTCACACCATTCCAGCTCCCTTTTCCTGCCTCCCCTCTGCTGGCAGTTTCCTTGGCGCCCCTGACAGCCCCCCTTTAGGAGGTTAGGTTGTCGGGGGTTCTTTGCCTTGGGAAATGTTTTCGGCACATATTTACCCTGTGGTTGACCCCCCTAACTCGTCATTGAAGTACCAGGCGTCCTTGTGACTCCTGGACCCAGGCCAAGTTTGGGTATGGTCAGTGAGGCTGCCTCATCAATGGCATTTACAAGGGTTTGGGTTGTAGCACTTCCAACATTTTCGCTCTGTGTGGGTTCATTGCTTTTCAGACAGCGGGCCAAGGCGCTCTGGAACGCCCGGGCCCGTTGGCCTTGTCGTTTTCCATCTTGGATTCGGTCGTGGTATTTCGGCTGGGCCACTATCCATGAGGGTTGTTATAGTGCCATAAGGTCACTAGTGACGGTCTCATCGACACGCCAGCCAATCCCCTCCACCAGAGTCGCAGTGGCCAGGGTGAGGTCTAGGACTCTCCTCTCACATGCGTGGCTCCTGGCTGTTGAGGAGAGCGATTCTCGGGGAATGTCTCAAGCACGTTGGCTATGTGACGGCCAGCCGCATCGGTGCCCCGCAGAGAGCCAGGATGGGGTGGTTTTGCATTGAAGTCTACCCCTATGATCACTCGGTCGTGTGCTGCGGAAGCACATACCTGGCTGATGTCTAAGCTACTACAGTGTGGCCGGCTGTACACATGTACAATTTCAGGGGGCCCCCCGGCAGTTGAATCTCGACGGCAAGAGATTCAACATCTTCTCCACAGTGCGGTGCATCGGCTATTTCGGAGCAGGGAATGTTGCTTTGACCAGGGTCATCAGGCCTCTTTTGCCATCGGAACGTGGGAGCGCGTAGACGTGATACCCGGAGAAGCGAACAGCTTCCGCTGATAATGTCTCCTGGAGCATGACAATATCAATGCTCCTTGATCGCACTATTACGTGGAGGATGGCATTCCTTGAGGAGAAGCCACAGATGTTCCACTGCAGAATACTTAGATTGCGTGCCATGATGTTACTAATTTATAGTTACATCAGAGACATCGTCATATTCGGATTGACGGTCGGAGGGCTGACAAAATCCATTGTGAGATCCTCACTGCTTGAGGGGTCTCCTTCGGCTGTCAGGGTATCCCTGGATCCACTGGGGGGTGGAGAGCCTTTTGGGAGCTCTGACTTTTTGTGTTTGGCTTTTCTCTGGCCAGGCTGTTTCTGTGCATGGCTGGCCTTGCCTGGGCAGGCTCAGCTTCTTCTGATTCGGCTTGTGGCACTGAATCACCTGGTTAGCTCTGCCCGTGAGGGCATAGCCCGGCTAGGCTCTGCCTGTGAGGGCATAGCCTGGCTAGGCTCTGCCCTGTGAGGGCATAGCCTGGGTTGGAGTGGGGAGGGGAGTCTCGACCTAGGATGAAAGGGAGAGGATTGGGCTGATTTGGCCCTCTCCATCTTCCTTCCCTTTTTGCTTTCACAGTCTTTGAATGTCGTCATGGCAACGTCGACTGGCCTTATCCCCCCTCTTCCCTTTGGGCCTGGACAAGGATACTGCCAACTGCTGATCACTGCTGTGACTACAGCAGTGATCAGGATCGACATGTCCCCCTCGTCGAAGAACATGTCTTTGGGTCTGGGGAGGACCGTTTTGGTGCTGTTGGAACCTTTCTTCCTGTGGTTCCTCTGCACTTGTTTTTACTTGGGGGAACTCCTGATTGTCGGAGATCTCCGGTTTCGGCTGGGGGGCAGCTTCCCTTTTTCGTAGGAGGTCGGGAAGCCTTTTCGCTTTTGTTCCTCCCCCAGACGTAGGTGCCTGGGGGGCAGGAACAAAGTCTGGTCGCTCTTAGCAACCCCTTGCCGTTTGAGGGCCGCCTCTTTCCTGACAGAGCAAGCCAGGCTCCAGGCGTGATGCCTCTTGGCACAGTTAGGACATTGGCTGTTGTGTCCTTTTTTTTCTTTTATGTGCCTTGATGCACACCTCGGATTGTGTGCCTTGCTACAGACACCACATTTTGGCTTGGCTGTGCAGTTAGCCTGGTGGTGTCCTTACTTTGGCACTTGAAACACCGAAGTGGTTCAGGCACATAAGTGCGTAGGTGATAGATACCCCCGTTACCCAGATCAAGGGTGGAGCTTGGGGAACCTTTCATGGTCACCAGGACTTGCCTGGTTGGAGTCTTCCCCTTCGACCATCGGGAAGCTTCCACGACCTGTGGGTGTGATGGTATCACCTCCACATCGTATGAGACTGAGAAGCCAAGTAGCACCATCTTGACTCTCTTCTCCTCGGGATTCCCTGGCGAGAGGCTCACTTTCCTCCCATCTTTTAGCTCCTTTGTCTCCTGCAGGAAAGAAAGGGTGGCTTGATCTTTGGGCACGATGATAATGCCCTGATCCGCGCAACCCGGATCGCCAGCCGGATTTTGCGCTGGCTCTCCAATGCCCTTACCATTTGGTAGGCATTGTGAAGCCTTCGGGTTTTACGGGGACCTTAAATTTTGGGAAACACCTTGGGGGTCCAGACTCGCCATCAGAGTCGGTCTCCGGCCTCGGCCGTTTCGGTCCCCCCTTTCCCGGTTTTGGGGCTTGCTCGTGGAGGCACCAGCTGTTTCGGCTGGTTCAGCTGGTGCTCCCGATTCAGTCAGTGGGGTCGTCTGAGGGGAGCTCAGAGGCCTTCTTATAGCAAGTCTTTGCACATGGAAGTCATTTCCCCCGACCCGAGCAAAATGCGCTACTGCGCGGTTGTGTGCTGGTCGAAGGCTCCTTCCATGCCCAAGAGGATGGTACTGAACCGGCTCCGATAGAAAATGGGACCCCACACGAACACCTCCACGGGTTCACCAGGGGCATGAGCACAGCGCACAGCATAGCCACGCTCTTGAGCACAATAAACACGGGCACATCTGTGGCAATATTCCTTGACCTGGAGAAGGCTTTTGAATTGGCAAGTCCTCTTGCCATTCAGGAGAGCCTGATCCAAAAAAGGGAAACAGAGGTAAGCTCTTGGCTTGGATAGGTGACTACTTTACGAATAGAACAGCCAGAGTCAAATTCCAAGGTCACGTATCACAGCACATGCCAATAGAATGGAACACCACAGGGTGGGGTTCTCAGTCCAGCCCTTTTTGATACATTTAAAGTCCTGTATCCTTAACAAAACCTCCCAGTGGAGTGCAAGATCATCTATGCAGACGATCTTGCTATCGTCTCCACTGGACCATACTGCCTAAACAAAGCCCCCGCATTGTCTGGACCTGGTATCCGAGGAGTGTTGCAGGACAGGACTAAAGATCTCTGCAGCCAAATCCAAAGCCATGGCTCTGAGACAGAGAGTTCAAGGCACAAGTTTGAAAATCCAGGGAATAGGGCTTGGAGTGGGTTCAGGACTACCTCTACCTTGGGGTAAGGATAGAACGGACCCTCTCCTTCCACAAGGATGTCCAGTACCTGGTTGACCGAACAGAATCAAGACTGTCCGTCATGAGAGCAATGAGTGGAAGATGCATAGGGGCCAGACAAAGAGTACTAAGATCATTCTATGTACATGCTGTCAGGCCATTGTACCCCTATGCCTCCCTCGCTCTGATTTGGGATTAGAGAAACATAAAGACCAACTGGAGACAGTCTGAAACGAAGCCGCCAGAGTCATTCTGGGTGCCCCCAAAGGGGGGCGAAGGTCCTCAACCCCCTAGTGGAGGCAAACCTTCTCCCTTTGGCCTCACGAATTGACCTAATGGCAGCACAATTCTTATCAAAGGTCATCCAGGCTCCCAGGAACACAAGCCTGAGACATAAAAATGTCAGACGCCTAGAACAGGATAACGAGCTGTTTGCAAAAAAACTCCGGCTTTTCCAACATCCAGGGTGTTAATACGCCATCAGCTCAAAGAAGCACTACGGGCCAAGGGCAGGGGACTCCCCCCCCCGACTTTGTCGAAGCTTGCCGTGGGCAAAACCCTCGATAGAGTTTTGGTCATGAGACTGGCAAGAAAAAAGAAGAATATGTACCCTAGCCTAAAGCAAAAAACCCAGAGGGTCATTGCAACCATCCCCCTTCCGGGGGAGCAGAACAATTACACGGATGGATCGGTCGATCCCGAAAACCCCCACTGCAGGCGCCCGGGTTTGCAGCAAGGGTGCCCCAAAATCCATGAGGGTAACAGCAACGCCTCCTCGCTACAGGCAGAGGCAGTTTTCTATATGGGGGCACTGAGCCCGCGTCCGTGAGGGAAGGGGAAATGGTCATACACACAGACTCCAAAGGGGCGCGCTGTCTTCAGCAGGCTCACCCCCTGCAACATCTACCTTCTGACTACCTCCCCACACTGGCAAAAAGAGGATTCTTTCACAGGGAAAGAATTATCATAAAAGGGTTCCCACCACATCGGGATCAGAGGTAATGAGCTTGTGACAGATTAGCCGAAATTGGCAGGGGTTTTCCCCCAAAAACCTATGATAAAAACATCAGACCAAAAAAACTTAGGGAAGTGTATAGGCGGCCACCTCCCTTTCCCCTGCAGCTTCACAGAGAGGAAACGAGAAACCCCCCCCTCGGCCAGTGGTACTCAATGCCACAGGCTATGAACCACTGGCACTCTCTGAAATAAACAAAAAGAGGGACCGAAGTCATTTTGCACAGAATGCGCCAGGTTACCACTTGCTGGGGGTCATACAAAACCCTAGAACGTGAAGAAGGGGGTTTCAGCATTGCGGTAAAACCCAACGCCACACTTTACATTACTTGGAGAATTTCGTGCACACGCAAATTCCCCAAACAAAACCCACAGAACACAGCCGCCGTGCTGGTAAAGGAAATTTTCGAGTGTTACACCCCGGCTACGGGGCGCCTGCTGCAATCCCACCCCCACGGTAAGCACCCAGTGTCAGACAAACAAAAGAGACAGCCAAAAAAGCTGACACGGCCCGGGCCATAAGTGAAAACCCGGGCAAGCCCCGAAATCGCAATCTAAAACAAGCAAGCAAACCCAAGATGAACTTGACACCAAACTTATTATTTTTATTACAATTTTTTCCTACAGTATTGTAAACCCTTTACATTATACATCTTATCCTAATTGTTAACCATTTCCACCCTTTTTACCACATACTTTAAACCCGCTATATGACCTTTGATGTCAAAACCTTTATTTTTTCTAGCCTTACCATAAAAAATTTTCGCATTGCTATAAAAAATTCAAAAACCCCTAACACACATACATTTAAATTGCAAGCACGCCCGGGCAGTGAAAAAAATGCACGGAATCTTGGACCGCAAGCAAACACCTTCCCCACAAAAAAACCCATTCAGCCAACAGTAGATGAGGACAGGGCTCCCCAAAAAAACAAACCAAATTAATAAAAAAAAATTTCCCAAAAAAC
>NC_051424.1:14246049-14249126 GCF_015228065.2 Penaeus monodon
TGATAATAATGATAATGATGATGGTAAAAGATGATATGATTATAATCATGATAAAAATGATGATAATAACAGGAATTGCGTCCATATATAATAAAAAAAAAGTATTTTTTTTTCCAAAAGTCGAAAAAGCGGCAAAATCTAGCGAAATATAGCCTTTTGAGAGTATACTCCGAAATGACGTTTTTTCGATTTCGTTCATGATTTTGGCAATGATTAGGGTAATAATGATAATTACCGGAATGGTAATCATCATGACAATAATGTTGATAAAAGTGAGAATAAAGAGAAGTTTGATAACATTTGATGATCATTAATATTATTAATATTATCATTATTATTATTATTATTATTATTATTAATACTTTTATTATTATTATTATTATTATCATTATTATTATTGCAAAATATATTATAACTGTAATAATAACAGTAATAATAATAATAATAAGTATAATAATACTATTGATAGTCGTTATAATATTATTATTAATATTATTATTGTTTTTATTATCATCATTATTATTTTTACTAGTAGTATAATTGCAAAAATAATTATTATAACAGTAATACCTACAGTAATAACGAAATTAATTAGAATAATGGTATAAATAATTATTATAATATCGTTATTATTATTGTTATTACTATTATTATTATATTTGTTGTTATTAGTATAGTTACAAAAATATATATTATAACTGCAATAATTGCAATAATAATGATAATAATTGCAATAATGATGATAATAATTGCAATAATGATGATAATGATGATGATAATGGTGATAATGATGATAATGATGATGGTAACGATAGTAATGATGATAATCATTATAACAATGATGATAATGACAGGAATTGTGTCCATATATAATAAAAAAGGTAAAAGAAAAAAATTCCTAAAAGTCGAAAAATCAGCAAAATCTAGCTAAATATAGCCTTTTGAGAGGTTACTCCAAAATGACGTTTTTTCGATTTCTTTGATGATTTTGGCAATGATTAGGGTAATAATGATAATAATTACCAGAATGGTATTCGTCATGACAATAATGATGATAATAGTTAGAATAAAGGGAAGTTTGATAACATTTGATGATTATTAATATTATTAATATTATCATTATTATTATTATTATTATTAATATTATTATTATTATTATTATTATTATTATTATTACTTATATTATTATTATTATTAATATTATCATTATTAATACTTACATTATTAATTATTATTATTATTATTGCCAAAAAATATATTATAACTGTAATAATAACTGTAATAATAATAATAATAAGTATAATAATACTATTGATAGTCGTTATAATATTATTATTGATATTATTATTGTTATTATTATCATTATTATTTTTTTTCTAATAGTATAATTGCAAAAATAATTATTATAACAGTAATAACTACAGTAATAACGAAATTAATTAGAATAATGGTATAAATAATTATCATAATATCGTTATTATTGTTATTATTATTGCTATTACTATTATTATTTTTGTTGTTATTAGTATAGTTACAAAAATATAAATTATAACTGCAATAATTGCAATAATGATGATAATAATTACAATAATGATGATAATAATTGCAATAATGATGATAATGATGATGATAATGAAGATAATGATGATGATAATGATGATAATGATGAAGGTAATTATTATCATTATTACCCTAATAATTACCAGAATCATGAAATGAATGGAAAAAACGTCTTTTTGGAGTCTACTCTCAAAAGGCTTTTGGGATTTTTTTTCTTTTACCTTTTTTATTATATATGGACACAATTCCTGTTATTATCATCATTATTATCGTTATCATCATCACTATCATCATTATCATCATCATTATTGCAATTATTATCATCATTATTGCAATTATTATAATTATTATTGCAATTATTGCAGTTATAATATATATTTTTACATCTATACTAATAACAACTACAGTAATAATAGTAATAACAATAATAATAATAAAATAATAACGTTTTTATAATAATTATTTATATCATTATTTTAATTAATATCGTTATTATTGTAAATATTACTGTTATAATAATTATTTTTATAATAATACTACCAATAAAAATAATAATAATGATAATATTAATAACAATATTATAACAATTAGTATTATTATAATTATACTTATTATTATTATTATTGTTATCATTACAGTTATAATATATTTTTTGGCAATAATACTAATAATTAAAGTAATAGTAATAATAATAATAATAATAATAATAATAATAATAATGATAATAATGATAATAATAATGATAATAGTAAAAATATTTATAATCATCAAATGTTATCCATATTCTCTTTATTCTCATTTTTATCATTATTGTTATGATTAATAGAATTCTGGTAATTATTATCATTATTACCCTAATAATAGCCAGAATCATCAAATGAATGGAAAAAACGTCATTTTGGAGTCGACTCCTAAAAGACTATATTTCGCTTGATTTTGCCGCTTTTTCGACCTTTGGGATTTTTTTTCTCTTACCTTTTTTATTATATATGGAAACAATTCCTGTTAGTATCATGATTATTATCATGATTATCATCATTATTATCGTCATCATCATCATTATCATCATTATCATCATCATTATCATCATTACTGCAATTATTATCATCATTCTTGCAATTATTATCATTATTCTTGCAATTATTGCAGTTATAATATATATTTATACACCTAACTAATAATAACTACAATAGTAATAGTAATAACAATAATAATAACAATAATAACGTTGTTATAATAATTATTTATATCATTATTTTAATTAATATCGTTATTACTGTAATTATTACTGTTATAATAATTATTTTTACAATCATACTACCAGTAAAAATAATAATAATGATAATAATAACAATAATAATATTAATATCAGTATCATAACAATTATTATTATTATAATTATACTTATTATTATTATTATTGTTATTATTATAGTTGTGATATATTTTTTGGCAATGATACTAATAATTAAAGTAATAATAATTAAAGTAATAATAATAATAATAATAATAATAAAA
>NC_051424.1:14249226-14284989 GCF_015228065.2 Penaeus monodon
AAGTTGAAAGTTACGTTTGTAAATTCAGAGTTTTTTCTTCCACATTATTTAACATTTTTCTACGTCCATTTTCCTTCCATTTTGACACACTGTGCAGGGATGTCTGGACGCGTGACACACTTACAATCATTCGCTTAGCACGCTTCTTCTTCGGGGTGCGAGTCCATTTCTCTTCCTCTTCTTGACTCTGAGCTTTTTCTGGAAACATAAATTCTAGTTATTTTTCCTATCAGTGTTGGCATTATCAGACTTAACATTACTATCTATTTGGTTGCTCCCACCATCAACACCATCAACGCGTGTGTGCGAAGGACCAGCTCGCCCCTACCTTGAGGGCCTCGATCGTCTTGTCTCGCCGCAAGGAAAAAGTACAGTTCAGGAATCTTGCTGAGGAGGCGAAGGCCATTTCTTGGTAACGACCTTTGCCCTGCCTAACAAGCCCTGAGAAAGCTGAACTCTAAGCCTCCTCACAGATGACTGCAGTCCGATCAGCGGATGGACAGATCATCTCAGATCATGTGGGTTCGTGAACTTTGGGGCTGATTATTTTGAGCAGTTGTCCCAGGTAGACCCTCAAACAGTTACTTGGATGCAAGCGATGTCACAATACCTGTGCCGGACCCCCCCATCAGCGAGGACCTCCTGCCATAATGGAGGTTACAATTGCGATTTCCAAGCTGAAGAGGGGGAAAGCTGCAGGCATATGTGATATCCTGCTGAACTGCTAAAGGTGGGGGTGAACCTATGGCTCAGGGCCTGCATACAGCCTGACTGCCATTCCACTGACCTGCTGAGGGGTGTGGTCATCCCTCTCGGGAAAGGGGGAAAGGGGATATTGGAATTGTAGCAACTACCCGGGGATTACACTGCTCAGCATACCAGGCAAAGTTCTCGCCCACATTCTTCTGAAACGGATCCGCAACCACCTACTGAGGCATCAGAGACCGGAGCAGTCTGGATTTACTCCTGGCAAGTCCACAATAGACAGAATACTAGCGCTTCGAGTAATTGTGGAACGCTGTCGTGAGTTCCTTGCAACCTACATCGACCTCAAGAAGGCATTTGACTCTGTGCATCATGAATCGCTATGAGACATCCTGAGACTCAGGGGGAAATTCCAACGAGATTATTGGCCTAATAGCAAGCCTTTATACTGGGATGAAAGTGCGTAAAGTGGGTGGGGGTATGTCAAACTTTTTCCCTGTTAATTCAGGGGTGAGGGAAGGCTGTGTCCTTGCACCAACACTTTTCAACTCCTGTATGGACTAGGCAGTATCAAGATCTCTGACCTTGACTTTGCCGATGATGTTGCTATCCTATCTGCGTCCTTAGAGTCACTGGTGGGAACTCTTGATACATTTAGCAATGAGGCAAAGCCCTTAGGCCTAGAGGTCTCCTGGACCAAGACCAACCTTCAGGACTTTGGGGGCCTGTTAGGGGAACCCGTTCAGAGAGATTTACATATCTTTGGTAGCGTAGTCCATACCTCTGGGGTGTCAGACCAAGAAATCAATAGACAGATTGGACTGGAACAGGAGCCATGACAGAGCACTTGAGATGTCGGTACCTATGAAGAAGGACCAAGATGTGTGTCTTGAAGGCCTTGATACTACATTTGCTCTATAGAAGAAAACTTGGAGCTATCTAGTGCCCTTGAGTCGCGTCTTGATGCCTTTTGAAACAAATCCTTGCCGGTCATGGGGTACATTTGGGCAGGACCTGTGCCAAAGGGGGTTTTCACGTGAACGGCATGGGACCGTTACTTGCTAACCAAGATCGCCAACTCAAGCTATTTTGGGCACCTAGCTCGTTTTGGACGACCCCGCCCTATTGTCTCTTTGCGAGCAACCCCATGGAGGAGGCCTTTGGGGACACCAGGGATCATGGCTTTTGGGAACTCGACGAGACTGCGCGAGGAATAGAGAGGGGGTAGGCCCCCTGGAGATCGCCCCCGAGGGTCTGTGGGTGGAGGCCCAAATATTCCGTTTTACTCTCAGACGTTCGGTGTTGCATGGGCTCTCCTCTCTCCATCCTGGAAACCGTTCACATAGAATTCTCGAGTCTGAGCTCTCCTTCATCTCCATTCGGCCGTCGAATCTGGGTGAGGTATGTCCCGACGACGTCTTTGCTCTCTGGCCTCATGATCGCTCTGTTTCCGGGTTTCCTGATGCAGCTGAACTCTCTCTCTCCTTCCATCCGTTTCAAGGTGGAATGGAGGTTACACGGCTCCCTTTCTTGGACACGCTTAGTCCATCGCTCTGCTGACCACTTCTCCTTCTCCATATACAGGAAACCCAGTGCATAGTGGTATGTACATACCTATTCTTCTCATCCACCCTCTCCTGTGAAGAGAGGTGTTGCCACCTCGCTGTTTCCTTTCGCGCCCTTCGCCATCTGGACCCCAGGTACCTGGATGGAGAGATCGTCTCCTTCGTCGCTCTTTTCTCCAACGGGCTACCCTGGTCATGTTATCGATGCCTCGTTATCCAGGGCGCGGCGTACCTTCTATCACGACTCTCCTCCTAAACGGACTCCTCAGTTGCCCGTCTCAGCCTGCCCTCACGGAGGAATTTTACTCTCTCCGTCGCCCTCTTCACCCTACCTCCAACTGCAGGCTGATCTTTCCGCAGGTGAACACTCTCCCGTCGCAACCTGGTCCATACTAGCCCTCCTTCCTCCGCGAATGTGGGCACCTATGCTGTTCCTTGTGCTCCTGTGACAAGGCAGTACTTTGGGGCGAAACAGGCGCCAGTCTTACCCAGCGTCTGTCTCACATAAGTACGCTATATCCAGGGGCCACAACATAACGCCCTTTTTGCCATCAGTGGGACACTGGCCATCTAGATTGGACTGGTCAGCAGCGCGGATTGTGTTCCTTCGCCCGATGTCCCCTCCCGCAGACTGGGGATCTTCCTTTAGAAAGCTGCTGCATAATTTCAACTTGACAACAGCGGCTTTCTCCTACTGACGCTCCTTGCTTCCATATCCTCCGCCTTCTATCTACCGTAATCCGGCCACAACCGGCCATAGTCCGCCCGATCCTCCGCCCTGATGTGAACTTCCTCTGCTTCCGTTTCGTCTGTCCTCACCCGCCCCGTGTTCCCGCGGTTTGGCCTCTCCTCTCTCTTTTTTATACCCCCTTCCTCTCCCTTTCCTCTTCAACCTGAGATGAGAATCCAGGTGGTATTTCGAAACTGTAGTCTCATTTCAAAAATCTATTTTTGTATTGTGGGTTTTTCTTCCATATATATATATATATATATATATATATATATATTATATATATATATGTGTGTGTGTGTGTGTGTGTGTGTGTGTGTGTGTGTATGTGATGTGTATGTGTATGTATGAGATAATATGATAATATATATATATATATATATATATATTATATTATCTATATAATATATATATATATATAATATATATATATATATTTATATAGATATATATAATATATATATATTATTATATATATATATATATATAGTATATAATATATATGTGGTGTTGTGTTTGGTGTGTGTGTGTGTGTGTATAATATATTATATATATATATATATTATATATTATATATATATCTATATATATAATATATTTACTATATATATATTATATCTATATGCCGGCCACACTTGGCCTGACCACCTGACCCCTTGACCTCTCCTCACGCTGCCCTTCCATTGCCACTCTCTCTCTCTCTCCCTCTCTCTCTTCCTCTCCCATATCCTCTTCAAGATTTTGAATTGTGTATCCCACCTTTCTTTCTAATTGGTAAATTTTATTTACAATATCATAATTTTTTTCGATGTCCTTATCACCATAATTAGCATTTCTGTATCTGTTCCTCATCTTTATCATTATCATAATTTTTCATAATCATCAATTTAATCATTTTGTAATTAGTAGTATTAGTACTATATTTTGCAATAGCTTTGTTATCATTATTATTTTTTGTAGTCTATCATCATTAGTTAACATGGAAAGGGAGAGAAAAGTAAATATACTCACTGAAATCACACTGAACTCCACCCTGTCGTCTTTCCTGCCGACTCGTCGTTGTCGTCTCCTTTGTGACGACTCGTCCCTGTCGTCTTTTTGTGACCACTCGTCGTTGTCGTTCTTTCTTTGTGACGACTCGTCGCTGTCGTCTTGTGACGACTCGTCCCCTGTTTGGCTATCCTCCTTAGATAAGGTCCTTCCCTGTCTCTTTCGCCCTGCCCCTTGCCCTCTTGCCTGCGGCCTGCACGGGCTCGTCGTTTTCTGTGCTTTCCTAGCCTTGCCTCTGTGCCGCTGCCGTGCTGAGGCTTGTCTCTCCCGCCCGCCACTACCCTAGCCCCATCAGTGGCAGCTTGCTGGCGGAGTCTCGTCGCTGCATCTGCTCCCCAGGTCTTGCTCCTCTGTCTGAGGTTGAGGATTGAAGTTTTTTTTTCAGAGGGGGACTTGGTCTCTGAACTGTCCTCTGAAATGTCCAGGAAAAGAAAGTATTACTTGATCTGCTTCTCATGCTTATCATCATCGTTCTATATCAAACCCTTGACTCCCTTTCCCTCCTCTCATCAAGGTTACCCGTGCCCTGAGGCCCTGGGCTACATGGAGTCCTCCTACTAGCAAGGAAACCAGACAAGATCCTTCCTACGTGTCTTGTTGCTATACATACATGTATGCTGTGTGCATGGGGTGTCGTCTATATATTACATTTGTCACAATTTCCCCCTCTTACATGTACACAATTCTGTTCCAAACGAATTCGCAGAAACTCTAAACAACATGAAAAGGAAAACACCACAATAATAATTAAAAAAATCGTAACGTTTCGATCGTCCATATTTCCTGATGAGGATCTCTGGACGAGTTCGACCTTACGATTTAGTTTAATTTCGTATGTAGTTTGTTTTCTTTTCCACTTATTTCACATTTTCCTACGTCATATTCCTCACTGACACACGTGTGCAGGGGGATGTCTGGATGCGTGGACACACTTACAATCTTCGCTTTAGCACGCTGTCTTCTTCGAGTTGCGAGTCCATTTCTCTTCTCTTCTTGTCTCTGAGCTTTTTCTGGAAACATCAATTCTTAGGTTATTTTCCTATCTTTTTTGCATTATCAGACTTAACATTATCTATTCGGTTGCTCCCACCATCCAACACCATTCAACGCGTTGTACGAAGGACCAGGTCGCCCTCACCTTGAGGGCCTCGATCACGGGTCTTGTCTCGCCGCAAGGACAAGTAACAGTTCAGGAATCTGCTGAGGAATGTTTGAGGCCATTTCTTGGTAAAGCGACCCTTCGCCCTGCCTAACAAGCCCTGAGAAGCTGCACTCTAAGCCCTCCTCACAGATGACTGCAGTCCGATCAGCGATGCACAGATCATCTCAGATCATGTTGGGTTCGTGAACGTTGGGCTGATTATTTGAGCATTTACCAGGTAGACCCTCTAACAGTTAGCTTTGGATTGCAAGCGATGTCACAATACCTTGCCGGACCCACCCTTACGAGGACCTCCTGCCATAATGGGAGGTTCAATTGCGATTTCCAAGCTGAGAGTGCGAAACTGCAGGCCATATGTGATATCCCGCTGAACTGCTAAAGGCTGGGGTGCACCTATGGCTCAGGGCTGCATACAGTCCTGGACTGCACTCCACCTGACCTGCTGAGGGGTGGGTCATTCCCTCTCTGGTACGGGGAAAGGGGGGGGGAAAAAAAATATTTGGAATTGTAGCAACTACCGTGGCATTACACTGCTCAGCATACCAGCTAAGTTTCTCGCCAACATTCTTCTGAAACAGATCCGCAAACCACCTAACTGAGGCATCAGAGACCGATCAGTCCTGATTTACTCCTGGCAAGCTCCACAATAGACAGAATACTAGCGCGTCGAGTAATTGTGGGAACGCTGTCGTGAGTTGCCTTGCACTACATCGACCTCAAAGCATTTGACTCTGTGCAATCATGAATCGCTATGAGACACCTGAAGACTCTTGGGAATTCCACGAGATTATTGGCCTAATACAAGCCTTTATACTGGTACTGAAAGTGCTGTAAAGTGGTGGTGGGGTTGTCAACTTCTCTGGTTATTTCAGGGTGAGGAAGGCGTTGTCCTTGCACCAAACTTTTTCAACTACTGTATGGACTAGGCAGTAACAAGATTTCTGACCTTGACTTTGCCGATGATGTTGCTATCCTATCTGCGTCCTTAGAGTCACTGGTGGGAACTCTTGATACATTTAGCAATGAGGCAAAGCCTTAGGGCCCTAGAGGTCTCCTGGCCAAGACCAACCTTCAGGACTTTGGGGGCCTGTTAGGGGAACCCGTTCATAAGAGCTCTTTACATATCTTTGTTGTGCGCGTATCCATACCTCTTGGGCTGTCAGACCAAAATCAATAGACAATTGATCTGGTACGGAGCCCTGGAACAAGAGCACTTGGAGATGTCGGTACCTATGAAGAAGGCCAAGATATGTGTCTTGAAGGCCCCTTGATACTACTCGTTTGCTCTATAAAGCGAAACTTTGGACGCTATCTAGTGCCATTCGACAGTTGCGTCTTGATGCCTTTTGAAACGAATCCCTTTGCGAATCATGGCGTACATTTGACAGGACCATTGTCCCACAGGCGGTTCACCGTGAGACTGGCATGGGACCTGTTACTTGCTTAATCCAGATCTCCAACTCAAGCTATATGGGCACCTAGCTAGTTTCCGCGGCGACCCTGCCCACGGTTGTCTCTTTTTGCGAGACAACCCTGGATGGAGGAGGCCTTTGGGACGACCCAGGATATCATGCTTTGGCACCTCGACGAGACCTGTCGCGAGAACTAGAGATGGGCAGTAGGCCTACTGGAGAACTCGCCTCGAGGGATCCTCCGTGCTGGAGGCCACTATTACAGGTGAATTACAAAGTGTAAACATATTCGGAATCTCAGAGAAACTCGAGCGAATTTTCTTCGGGTTGGATAATTTAACTTCGCATTCTCCCTCCCTTCTCGATCATCTCTGACTTCCCCCATTAGCCTTTCAACTGCTATTCACACATGCCCCCCTCAGACTCTGAACCCCTTCCCAACCCCTTTCTCAAACATTAATGTTTTCCATCACCAACCCCATCAGACATTCAACATCGGTACAGAAATTTGATGCGCGTCCCATTCCGTGAGATTTTCTTGGAAAATGTTGAAATCTATGATTCTTCAAGGTGGAATGTCTAGAGATGACCCTTCTTTGGAAATAAATGCGTAAACGCGGCTGAAACAACGTTTAGAGCTGACCTCAGCAAAAGTACGAAAAACGTACTTAATGCCTTCAAGAACATTGCCATCCGATTGCGCAGTTGGAGTTATTGCAAAGATATTTTTTAGATCTTCGTTTCAAAATCTGAAGTTATGTAAGTCATCATATTCAGTTTTGCAAGACTTATTCATTTAAAGCTGCTTCTTTTGTCAGAAGACATTCGATATTTTATCAATCAGCTTTCGGTTCAAGTTCAAATAGAGTCCAACCGTGACCCCACATTAAATCCTTGTTCAATCGAACATCCGTCTCCTCCATGGACGTAGATGGTGAAATCTATCCTAGTTGCTGTTGTTACCTACTTCTGTAGCAGGCAAAGTTTGGGAACCCTGTGAGGATACGATTTTACTTTAGTTACCGGCGAATTTTGCCAATCAATCAGAGAGAAGGCTCCCACTGTATCGGTCCCATGCAGGCATTCCACACTAAAAGGCTAACTCACCAAAAACAAAACAAACAACCAACGACAAACCACAACGCAACCCTAACCCGCGGTTCCACACAATGACACGAGACCAAACGTCCAAACATCACACCCTCACAAATATAATAATGGGACATAAGACTCATTTTCCCCGTCATCTAACTCCACCTCATTTCCCAGACATAACAACCTTGTGTCACAACTGGGCACAGACAGGGTAGTGTTTCAACTGTTGTGCAAAAGGTCCCGGTGCCGACATCATGTTATTCGACTCCATACTGCCCTTATTCATTGCACGCCCTCACATCCCATGGGCCCTGCTTCGGCGTTCCCAGACCAGTTGATCAAACGTACAGATTCTCTGCACGCAAGCAAACCGCCCATTTTTTTTGGGAAAGCCAAACTAGACGGCAAAATACCGGTAACACATCACTTGTCTCATTAGTTGCATCCCTAATGCTAGCCACGTCAGCCGCCACTCTGCTTTCATCTATATTAATTGGCCAGCCTGAATATTTCCTTGCCTTAGACACGGGATCTTCTTGTTTTGTGGTCTCGTTGATTCCTTTGCAGAATTTCGAATATCATTAGATTTGGCAAAAAAAGGGGGGGGGGGGGAGTCAAACCACACCATTTGCGGGATAACAAGGAGATAAGAATATCAGCTTTAGGCAACAAGTCCTTAAACATTTATCTGGTAGTGCAATTTTTTGCTCACAATTTTGTCGTAGAAGAATCTTTTCTTATACCGCACAGGAATTTCCTCTACCCTCGCAGTATGCATTACCTTTTAATGGTCAAATTCCTGTTAAGGACTCCCTCTACCCTCTTGCCTATGGACGCATACCGAACCCCTTCACACCCGCCATGACATCTATGAAGTCACACATGGCCATAGTCACCCTTCTTGCACCTCACTCTCCTTCTCTCCTCCCCACCACCCCCTACCCTCCCACCCCTGCCCTCGCTCATCTCTCCTCCGCTGTGCGGCCCCCCCCCTCCCCCCCCCCCCCCCCCCCCTCCTCCCCGGTTCTGATACCGACACCCACATCCAACGCAAACTGCGCCGCAAAACACGTTTGCGACTTTGCGAAATCCTGACCGATAATGTAATGCCTCCCTAGTTTTATTGCTAGTGTAACACTACTATTTCCGGCATTTCATGATCTACTGATAGACGTTTCTTGTCACTTCGGCAAAATTGTATTGCTTTGATATTACCCTGATCCATACACGAGTAAAAGTATGTGCAACTTACCTTCCTTGTATAATATTACTGATAATAGATGTCCTGTTGCATGTATTTAATCTTGACCCCCGGTTCCCATTACTATTAACGATGGTGTAACCTGTATATCCTATGAATTCACAGACTTGCCTCGTCTGCGAATTTGATTTACCTGCTCCCTCCCTGTTTTTTCTGCACTGCAACATCATCTTCCCTGATGAGTCAAGTCTCTATTCATTTTCTGAAGCAAGTTTAGATTTTCATGAAGGATATGATATTTTGATTAACTTGTTTAAAGAATTCCCAAGCGTACTGCCAACCAAGGACGTCCTATCGGAAAACAACATTTTGCTTCAACACTCCTTACCCTCGATCCTGATGCTAAGCCTTTCATACATATCACGTTATAAGAGCCTCATTCAAACGACAGGGCTTGGGACAAGGAGGTTTAAAACATGTTTGGACATGAATCTTAATTCAACAAGCAATTCACCCTGGGCCTCCCCCATCTTCCTTGTTCCAAGACTTTCCGCCCAGTGGTCGAACTATCGCAAGTTGCATAAAGTAACAGTGCCAGAACCTCATCCCATTCCTAATCTTGATTGGGGGGGGGGGACATGTTACAAGACCATTGTCTCTAATAATAGATTTTTTCACTATTGACCTTGCCTAAAGGCTTCCTTCAAGTCTCTTGGATCCTGAGAGCATGCCATATACCGCTTTCTCGACTCATCATGGGACACTTTGAATTTTTAGTATGCCCTTTTGGCCTTCGCAATTCCCTCTACAGTTAGCAGATTAATGTCCCTTGTACTTCAGGACTTAATTAACGATCGTGTATTTAAATGATATTTTTAATTTGCTCACGTCCTCCCCTCTCTGACACTAGAATAAATGCATCAGGTTTTTCATAGGATACGCTGCAGGATTACTTTAACCTAGCACGTGTCAAGTTCTTCAAATCTAAGTTAGAATTCTTAGGCCATACCTGTCATCTAAAGTATTGCACCTAATGATTCAGAAGTTAAAGCCATTGCCGACTTTCCAACACCTAGAACCAATAAGGAATTGAGATCATGATTTTTAGGCCTTTCAGGTTTTTCACAGGCCGTTCATTCAAGATTACAGGTCCATCGCGACACCGCTTAATCATCTCTTTAAAAAAGGATCGTTTGGGCAGTGGACAGACGAGGAAAACCACATTTACAACTTTTAAGTCACAATTAATATCCACGGGCCTCCTTCACTTTCGAAGCGATCTTGGGATATCAGATAGAAGTGTCACACTGATCATTCCCCCTCACGTCCATATTTAACGTAGGGACCCTCATGGACGAACGCGCCCCGCGCAATGAAGTTCTAGCAAGTTGGACGTCCCATGTTTATTTACAGGAAGCAAAATTGTGCCGACACCTATCATGCGCTCCCCTCTCTGATGCTCCAACCTGCTTGAATCTAGGTCCTCGCCCACCTTGCCTCCCGCAAGATGAAATTATTCTCTGACTTGCACCGAATCTTGGTACATACTGCCGCGCCTACCGTTGAGGATCCTTCGGTAGGACGAGATCCGCCTGCACAGTTTAACGATCGCCAGTTTCCGACGCCCTTCCATTCTGTACTCTCCCGGTCTTGGCTGCTCCAGCGTACCTCCCATGGACCCCCTGCCGTAGGACGAGATCCGGCTGGTGCCAACGTAATGATAATCTGTACGGCCCCTTTAATTCACGCCTTAGAAAGGAATGAATACCTCCCCCTACATACATGTTCGAGGAGTCATATTGTAACCTCGAGGCTAACGGTCTAGCTTTGATCCAAGTCTCGATTTAGGGCCAGAAAGCGCAGGCATCTTTTAACTTGTAGTTATTCCTGAATCTCTTGAGTTCGAAATCCTTCCTCTTTTCCATGAATCGAAAGAAGCTCACACTTGTGGTAATTATAAGGCAATTCACTTAGACCAGCAACAGCTTCTTTTTTCTTCCCACACCTCATTTAGCAAAGTTGCTAAGCAACATGTTCAGTTCCCCCCCCTTGTAAGCAATGCCCATATTACAAAGGAAATACCCAGTGACCCAGCCCCTTCATTGTAAATATGACCTTCAACTTTCCCTTCCAGAAGCTCTTGTGACACATTGTCAGGTTTTCTACTTTTCTCGCATGGTAAATCGTTATATTTTTAGTCTTCATTGATAACTTTCATACTCGTTTTTGTGAACTAGTCCCCGTGCCCACAAATCAGCAAATGTTGTTGCACACATGCTTTCCACACTTCTGTCTAAGATATTCAGCCCCATGTATTTTTCTACTGGAATAACGTGACTGAATTTCATACAAGGTCATGGTGTAGTTAAGATATATCCTGATGTAATTCGTGTTAACATTTCGCCCTTACTGCCCACATACGTAATGGTATTTAAGAAGGCTTCACTCTCCATCCTCTATAATGAGATCGCTTGTTGAATGGCGACATCGGACATATGGGATGATCACTATTGCAATCTCAGTCTTGTATTAATATTACATTCCTTCACTCCCTTAGGTGATACCCCACATTTTCTTTTATATGGAATGGATAAAAGACTACCCTATGAACCTCTTTGATGAAAAATCAAGTTCCTTCATATAATGATAATTATGATGAATATCTTTTACATAGAAACCGTCAATCTTTCAGATCACAAAGAAGCATTTGACTAACTCAGATATAAATACTGTCATTTCGATACAAAGTTGCCCACCACAAGGACTTGAGTTGGAGCACTATATTTAGAAAAGTCAACCAGCAACTCAATATTAAGTCAAAGCTGCTCCTAGACTTGAAGGTCCATTTAGAGTAATAATGTAAAGACAACAAGGCCTACATTCATGCATACAGTCATGTGAACAATCTTGTCTCATTCGACGTCTAAAGCTTGCTCACAGGTACTATTCTCCCCCGTCCGACGAACACTAATTGGTTTTTTCTTCCAGATCTTACTACTCTTTTGGCTTATCATTCTTCCACTTTGTTCGTCTGCCGACCGCCATGCCCTACCCCCTAGGCATACGCCTATTCTCTCACAATATCTCCCTCTATTCATGTTAAGCCTCTTTCCCTCTAAGCACGGATTCCGTTTCTACTCTAAAACACCTCTTAAGGGTTCCCCCCCTTACCTCCAATTTCCGGTCTCTCTGTATTTATTCCACTCTCCTGAAACTACCTTCGAGGCTTATTTTCATTCACCCTTCCCCATACAAAACAAATAACACCCTCTCACTTAAACACACAACATTCACTCATCCTAAAATCCCTTCCACGGCCAGGCTATTTTCTATCCACCAGCAGATTTCTTAGATAACTGTTGCAAAGACCACTCCTCGCACATATGTTTGCACTTTATCGCTTCTCGCACTTGACCAATATGCCATCTTGCTCCAGGGCAATCATTACAACCATAACTTATAGGTCAGTGGCACTTCTCTGAAAATTCGTGGTTCTCATTTCCCGACATTACCTTATATTTACTTCAAAGGCTACTACGACTACAGTTTATGTGTACAGCTTACACTGATGTTGTTCTACAAGGTGCTTTGTCTTCCAGCTCATGTGAACTGATTTCCTTATCCTTATTTATTCCATCGCCCCCCATACATACACAAGTGAAGCTTGCAATGAATACCTCCTACCTGCAACCCATGTCGGGTGTCCCATTGCCATCCTTAACATTTCTCTTCCTAGTATAATCTCTCACAGAATGGCTACTTTTGCAACAGTTTGATGCATTTACCCCGCTCAGACCGTTCCTCGCAACCTACATTTTAGCCGTATAACGTTACCGTCGCCGGAATGTGTAGTTGCTATACCTGGGAGCGTGCAAGTCCGCATCACCTATAGGCGTGTTGCAAGTAAAACAAGTAAGTAATACCTACCCATGATTCTCTTGCATATATTAGTAACCCTCATGTCATATAATATTATAAGAAAAAAAAATCAACCCCCCCCAAAAAAAAAAAAAAAAAAATATATTATATATATATATATATATATATATATATAATATATATATATTATATATATACTATTATAAACACAATAAACCAAAAAATAAACAAGTAAACACATTTTTATACAATATCTGATATATTACTAACTTATTTTTTTTTTTTTATTGGCACGAACTATTTTCAATTTTCATATCTCGAACTATTGCCTTCCACCCTTTATAAGCTGCTGTGTTTTGACACCACCTTTTATTTTTCTGTGTGTGATATTAGAGTAATCTCATACCCATCACAATATCATATAATATAATATTATATAATATATATATAATATATTATATATATATAGATATGTATATATATTAGTATGTCTATATATATCTATATATATATATATACAATATCTATATATATAATATATATATATATATATTTTATAATATATATATATATATGTATATCAGATTATCTATAATATTATATATATTCTATATATCTTATTTATCCTACTATATCTATATATTCTTAATATATTCTCATATTTCATATATATACTATCTTTCTCTAGCATTAGTATATAGTAGATCTCTGAATATATACTAATATCTATATATATGATCATGTATTATATATATATTATGCTCTATATATCGTAATATATATATTATATATTATATATATATATATATATAATATATATATATATATATATTATATATATTATATATATATATTAAATATATATATATTATTTTATTTTAATTCATTTATATATAATATTTATATTAATAAAATTTTATTCCCCTTAAAAATTTTTTATAATTTATATATATTTTATTATATTTTTATATAATTAAAATATATATATTACCTTTTAAAAATTTTCTTTTTTTTATCTTTATTATATATTATTTCTATATATATATTACTAATATGTATTTTTGAACATTTTCTGTTATGGTTTTGTTTTCCCTATATATATTATTTATTTATTTCTTATTTTATATTATTCTTTCTTATATATTGTTTGGGTGTGTGTGTTGTGTGTGTGTGTGTGTTTTGGTGTGTGTGGTGTGTTTCTGTGTGTGGATTATTATTATTTTATTATTATTTTATTATTATTAATATTTTTTATAATAATAATATAATTTTATTTTTTGAAAAAAATATACTATGACTGTAATAAAAAGAAATATAAAAATAGTAAATAATCTATTGATAGTCGTTATAATATTTTTATTATATTATTTTGTATTTTATCTTTATTTTTTTTTTCTAGTATAATTGCAAAAAATTATTTATAGTAATAACTACGAAATAAAAATTTAAATTAGAATAATGGTTAATAATTATTATTTATCGTTTTTTTGTTATTATTTTGTTATTACTATTATTATTGTTGTTGTTATTAGTATGTTAAAAAAAATATTATTAAAACTGCAATTTTTTGCAATTTAATTATAAAATTGCAAAATAAGATAATTTTTTCTAAGTGATAATGATGAGATAATGATGAAAAGTGAGGTAACATAGTATATGAAAATCATATAAAAATGATGAAAATACGGGATTGTTTCCAAAATTAGAAAAAAAAAATTTTTTAAAAAACGAAAAGGGGCAAAATCTACGAAAATAGCCTTTTAAAGAGTACCTCCAAAAGGACTTTTTTTTTTTCGATTTCTTTGATGATTTTGAATAATTAGGGTAATAATATAAAAATTACATGAAGGGTATTCATTATAAAATAATGATAAAAGTAAAATAAGAAATTTTGATACTTTGTGATTTTTAAAATATTATTAAAATTTTTTATTTTATTATATTATTATTTATTTTTATTATTATTATTAATACTTCTTTTATTATTATTATTTTATTCCCAAAAAAATTATTATAACTGTAATAAAACAGAATAAAAATAAAAAAATATAATAATACTATTCATAGTCGTATAATAATTTTTATTATTATTGTTATTATTATCATTATTATTTTTTACTATATTTATAATTGCAAAAAAAAATAATTTTTACAGTAATAACTACAGTAAAACGAAATTAATTAAAAAAGGGTAAAATAATTATTATAATATCGTTTTTAAATTGTTATTTTATTGTTATTCTATTGTTATTGTTTTTTTATTATATATTCAAAATTATATTTACTGCAATAATTCAATAAAATAATAAAATTGAAATAATGCGATAAAAATTGCAAAAACGAGATAAATGATGATGAAATTGATGGAAACATAGTATGATGAATAATGATAATAGGGTGATAATAACAGAATTGTGTCCATATATAAAAAAAAGGAAAAAGAAAAAATTCCCAAAAATTCAAAAAAGGGGGGAAAAAATCTGCAATATAGCCTTTTGAAGTAAACTCCAAAAAATGACTTTTTTTTCGATTTGTTGATGTTTTTGGAAATGATTGGGGTAATAAAAATAATAATTACCAAAATGTATTCACTGACAAAATATGAAAAAAGGGAAATAAAGAGAATTTTGATAACATTTGAGATTTTAAATATTTTATTATTATTTTATTATTATTATTATTTTACCTATTAAAATTATTATTACTTCTTTTATTATTAATATTATTTTTAAACTTCTATTTTATTATTATTATTTTTATTATTTTATTATTATTGCCAAAACATATTATAATTAATAAAAACAGTAATAATAATAAAAAAATTTAAAAATCCCATTAAAGTCATTAAATATTATTATTAATTTTTATTGTTATTATTATCGTTTTTTTTATTTTTACTTCAGTATAATTGAAAAAAATTATTATCATATAACTTCGTGAAAAACAAAATTAATTAGAAAAGGGGATAAATATTAATAATTCGTTATTTTGTTTTTATTATTGTTTTACTTTATTATTATTGTTGTTATTGTATATTTACAAAATATTTTATAACTGTATATTGAAAAATAATAATAATTGCAAAATATGAAAAAATTGCAATATGATGTAATGATGAAAATTTTTATGATAATGATGATAAATGATGAGGGTAACGATAGTAAAAGAAAATCTGATAAAAATTGATAATAACCCGAATTGTGTCCTATATAAAAAAAAAGGAAAAAGAAAAAATTCCAAAAGTCAAAAACCCGGGCAAAATCTAGGAAAAAACCTTTCAGAGAAAACCCCAAAAATACTTTTTTTTTCGATTTTTTTGGTGATTTCGGCAATTATTAGGGTATAATAATAAAAATTACCAGAATGGTTATAAAAATAATATATAAAATAAATAAAATTTATTAAATATTATTATTAATAATATAATATTTATTTTTATTATTATTATTATTATTTTATTATCAATATATTTCATTATTTTTTATTTTTATTATTATTATTTTTGCCAAAAAATATTTATAAGTAATAATTTTTTTAATAGTAAAAAATAATAATAAAAATACTGTTGATAGTTTATAATATTATATTATATTATTATTTTATTTTTATCATTATTATTTTTTTTATAGTAAACCCAAAATATAATTATAAATAAAAAAAAATAAGTAATAACAAAATTAATTAAATAATTTGGTAAAAATAAATTATTATAATTCGTATTATTGTTTTTAAATATTGAATATTAAGTTTTTGTATTATATATTTTTAAAAAAAAATTTATAAACTGCTTAAATTGCTAATAAATGTTTTTTTCATTGATGTTTTTAATTTTGCAAAAATGATAAAATTTGAGTGATAAAGATAAGATATAAAGATATAAATGATAATCTGATAATAATTTTATATAATAACAAAATTGTTATTTTTAATAAAAAAAATTAAAAAAAAAAATTTTCCCGAACAAAAATGAAATTACGAATATGTTAAAATCAAAAAACGTTTTTTTTTTTTTTTTATTTTGGTGATTAAAATTTTAAAATTTTTTACAGAAGGTTTTATCAAACAAAAATGATATAAAAGGAAAAAAAAATTGATAAACTTTATTTTTAAATTTTTTATTTATTATTATTTTATTATTTATCTTTTTTTTATTATTTTATTATTTTATCATATTTCATTTTTTTTTTATTTTATTTTTTTATTATTCCCAAAATTTTTAATAAATGTAAAATAACGTATAATGATAATAAAAATTAATAAACTGTTGTGCCCTTTAATAATTATTAAAATTATTATTGTTTTATTTCATTATTTTATTTTTTAAAAAGTAGTAAAATTGTAAAATAATTATTTAAAATTAACTACAGTAAAAAAAAATTAAATAGGGGTATAAATTTTTATTAATATTTTATTATTTTATTATTATTTTATTACTATTATTATTGTTGTTGTTTTAGTTAGTTCAAAAAAATATATTATAACTGCAAAATTTGAAATAAAATATAATATTGAATAATGATATAATATTGCAATAATGATGATAATGATGATAAGGTGATAATGAGATGGAACGATAGAAAGAGGAAAAATATGATAAAAATGATAATACATAATTGTGTCCTTATAAAAAAAAAGGAAAAAGAAAAAAACCCCCAAAAATCGAAAAAGGGGCAAAATCTAGCGAAATTATCCTTTTGAGAATTGTCCAAAATGACGTTTTTTTTAAATTTTTTTTTGATGATTTTGGCAAAAATTTGGTATATATAACTTTTACCAAATGGTATTCATCATAAAAAATGATGATAAATGAGAAAAAAGAATTTTGATAACTTTGAGATTATATATTTTTAATATATCATTTTTATTATTATTGTTTTATTATTATTTTATTATTATTTTTTTTATTTTATTATCAACTTCAAATTATTTTATTATTTTTATCATTATTTTATTATTTTATTATTTTGCCAAAAAAATATATTATAATGTAAAAAAAAAGAGTATTATATAAAAAGTATATTACTATTGATAGTCGTTATAATTTTATTTTTTTATTGTTATTATTACATATTATTTTTTTTACTATATTTAAAATTTGGGAAAAATAATTTTTATAACATTAATAACTCGTAATAAAAATAATTAAAATAATGGTATAAATATTATTAAAATATCGTTATTATTGTTTTATTATTGTTTTTACTATTATTTTTTTTGTTGTTATTGTATAGTTACAAAATATATATTAAAACTGCAGAAATTGAAAAAATGATGAAATGATATGAAAATGATATAGATGATGAAGAGATAATGACGATGGAACGATAGTAATAAAATGAAATCATGATATAATGATGAAAATAACAGAAATTGTCCATATATAAAAAAAAGGTAAAAAAAAAATTAAAAAAGTCGAAAAGCGGCAAATCTGCGAAATTTTCCTTTTGAGATTATCTCAAAAAGGGAATTTTTTTTTTTCGTTTTTCTTTTGATTTTGGCAGTATAGGGTAAAATGATAAATTACCAAAAGGGTATTCATCATGACAGAAATGATGATAAAGTAGAATAAAAAAATTTGATAACATTTGAAGATTTTTGATATTTTTAAATTTTCATTAATTATTTTTTATTATTATTATATTATTATTATTATTATTATTATATGATTTTAAAATATTTTTATTATTATTTTATTTTTTTATTTTTATTTTATTATTATTATATTATTATTTTTATTATTGCAAAAAATATTTAAAATGAGTAATAACGAAATAATTGATAATAATATAATAACTTTGATAGTCGTTATAATTTTATTATTAATATCTTATTTTTTTTTTTACATTTTTATTATTTTTACTAGTATATAATTGCAAAAATAATTATTATAACAGAAATACTGCAGAAATAAAAATTTAAATTAATAAGGTAAAATAATTATTATAGTTTTGTTATTATTGTTTTTTTATTGTTATTATTGTTATTTTATTGTTATTACTATTTTTTGTTTTTGTTTTTATATAGTTAAAAAATATTATTAAAATGCAAAAATTTTGCAAAAAAAATGATAAAAATTTGCAATAAAAACGATAAAATTGCAATACGATGAAAATGATGATGGAAACGTAGAAATATAAAATCATGATAATAGATTAATACAAAAATTTGGCCCGTATTTTAAAAAAAAAGGGTAAAAAAAAAAAAATTCCCCAAATTCAAAAAAGCAGCAATTCTAGCAAAAATTCCCTTTTGAAAAAAATACTCGAAAGTGACTTTTTTTTTCGATTTTTTTATTTGGGCAATGATTAGGTAAAAATGATAGTAATTACCAGAATGGTTTCACTGAAATAATATGATAAAAGGAGAAAAAAAGAGAAGTTTGATAACATTTTGAGATTATTAATATTTTATTATTTTTATTATTTTATTATTATTATTAATTATTACTATTATACATTACTTTTAAATATTAATTTATTTTTTTTATTATTATTAAAATACATCTATTATTTTATTATTTTATTTTTATTATTTTTATTTACATCTTTTTTATTGTTTTATTTTATTATTGCCAAAAAATATTTTTAACTGTAAAAATAACATAATAAAATAAATAAGTATAATAAACTTTGTATCGTTAAAAATATTATTATTAATTTATCTTGTTATTTTATCTTTAATTATTATTTTTACTCTAGTAAAATTACAAAAAATTCTATAAAGTAATAACTACTAAAAAAAATTTAAATTACATAATGGATAAAAAATTTATTATAATATCTTATTAGTTTTTACATTTTTTATTACATTATTATTGTTGTTTTATTAGTATAGTTAAAAATATATATAAAAACAAAAATAATGAAAAAATAATGATAAAAACTGCAATGGATGATAAAAAATCGAAATAATGATGATAATGACTAGATAATGGATATGATGATGGAAACGATATTAATGATGATAATCATGATATAATGATGATAATAACGGAATTGGTCCATATAAAAAAAAAAAAAGGGTAAAAAAAAAAATTCCCGCAAGTCAAAAAAGCGGAAAAATCTGCGAAATTACCCTTTTTTGAAAAAAACTCCAAATCCGATTTTTTTTTTTCTTTAAATGTTTTGGGAATGATTAGGTAATAATGATAATAATTACCAAAATGGTTTTCATCATGAAAATAATGATGATAAAGTAAAAATAAAGGAAGTTTGAAAACATTTGATGATTTTATATTGTTAATATTATATTATTTTATTATTATTTTATTATTTTTTATTAATACTTCTATTTTTTTTATTATTTTATTATTCCCAAAAAACTATATTATAACTGTAAAATAACGTAATAATAAAAATAAAAATAAAATTTACTTTGATGTCGTTAAAATTTATTTTAATATTTTATTTTTTTATGATTATCATTTTATTTTTTACAAGTATATTTGCAAAAAAATTTTATAAAGTATAACTATATATCAAAATTAATTAGAAAAATGGTATAAAAAATTTTAAAATACGTTATTTTTGTTTCTTTTTGTTATTACATTTTTTTTGTTATTTTTAAATAGTTATTACAAAAAAATATTTTTAAAACTGCAAAAAATTGCAATAAATGATAAAAATTTGCAAAAAATGAGAAATTTGCAATAATGATGATAAGATGTGAAAATGATGATAATTGAAAATATGAGGGACGATGAAAAATGATGATAATCTGATAAAATTTTAAAAAAAAACGGGAATTGCGTCCATATATAATAAAAAAAAAGTATTTTTTTTTCCAAAAGTCGAAAAAGCGGCAAAATCTAGAATTAGCCTTTTGAGAGAAACCCAAAATACTTTTTTTTCGATTTCGTTCTGATTTTGGCAATGTTGGGGTAATATAAATCCCGGGAAGGGGTATCATCATACAAAAATGTTATAAAAGTGAGAAAAAAGAGAGTTTGATAACATTTGATTTTTTTTTTTCATTTTTTTTATTTTAAATTTTTATTAATCTTTTTTATTTTTTTTTTATTTTTATTATTTTTTTAAACTTTTATTATTATTTTTTATTATCATTTTATTTTCCCAAAAAATTTATAACGTTAAACAGTAAATAAAAAATAAAAAGTTAATTACTTTGATAGTCGTTTAATTTATTATTAATATTATTATTGTTTTTATTATCATCATTTTATTTTTTACTAGTATATATTGCAAAAAAATTATTATAACGTAATCTCATAATAACGAAATTAATTAGAATAATGGTAAAATTTATTAAAATCGTTATTTTTATTTTATTACTATTATTATTATATTTGTTTTATTATATTTAAAAAATTAAAATTTTATAACTGCAAAAATTGCAATAATAATATAATTGAAAAAAAATGAAAATAATAATTGCAAAAATATGATAATGATGATGAAAATGGTGATAATGATAAATGAGATGGAAACGATAGTATGATGAAAATCATTTAAAAATGGATATGACAGGAATTTGTCCATATATAAAAAAGGTAAAAAAAAAATTTCCCTAAAAGTCGAAAAACAGAAAAATCTGCTAATATACCTTTTTGAGAGTTACTCCAAATACGTTTTTTTCGATTTTTTTGTGATTTTGGCAATTTGGGGTAAAAATGATAATAATTACCAGAATGGTATTCGTCATGACAATAATGATGATAATAGTTAAAAAAGGGAATTTTGAAAACATTTGATGATTATTAATATTTTTAAATATTTCTTATTATTATTATTATTATTTATTATTATTATTATTATTATTTTATTTTTATTACTTTTTTATTTTATTATTATATTATCTTATTAATACTTACTTATTAATTATTATTTTTTATTGCCAAAAAAAATATTAAAAACTGTAAAAATAACTTAATAATAAAAAAAATAAGAAATAATACTTTTGATAGTCGTTATTTTTATTATTTTGATATTATTATTGTTATTATTATATTTTTTTTTTTTTTCTAATGTATATTGCAAAAATATTTTTATAACGAAATCCCCCGTAATACAAAATTAATTAAAATAATTATAATAATTATCATAAAATCGTTATTTTGTTATTATATTGCTATTATATTATTTTTTTTTTTGTTATTATATAGTTAAAAAAATAAAAAATTAACTGCAATAATTCAATAATGATGATAAAAATTACAAAAATGATGATAATAATTGCAAAAATGATGTAATGATGATGAATAAATAATGATGATGATAATGAAAAGGGAAAAGGGGAATTATTATATTTTCCCCTAAAAATTACCAAAATCTGAAATAAAGGGAAAAACGTTTTTTTGGGGATCTACTCTAAAAAGGCTTTTTGGGTTTTTTTTTTTTTACCTTTTTTTTATTATATATGGACAAATTCCTGTTATTTCATCATTATTATCGTTATCATCATCACTATCATCATTATCTCATCATTATTAAATTTATTATCACATTATTGAAATTTATTATAATTTTATTGAAATTATTGAGTTAAAATATAATTTTTACTCTATCTAATAAAAACTACAGTAATATATAATAACAATTAAAAAAAAAAATAATAACGTTTTTATAATTTATTTTACATTATTTAATTAATATCGTTATTATTGTAAATATTACTGTTTAAAAATTATTTTATATAATCCCCCAATAAAATAATAAAAATGATAATATTAATAACATATTAAAAAATTAGTATTATTTATTATACTTTTTTTATTTTATTGTTTCTTTAAAATTTTAAATTTTTTTTTTGGAAATAATACAAAAATTAAGTAAAAATAAAAATAATAAATAAAAATAATAATAATAATAATAAAAATTTTAAAATTATAATAAAATGATAATAGTAAAAATATTATAATCATAAAATGTTTCCTATTTCTTTTTTCTCATTTTTATCATTATTGTTATGTTTATAAAATTCTGGTATTATTATCATTTTTACCCAAATAATACCAGAATCTCAAATAAATGGAAAAGTCTTTTTGGAGTCCCCTCCAAAAAAGATATTTTCGCTTGATTTTGCCGCTTTTTCGACCTTTGGGATTTTTTTTCTCTTCCCTTTTTTTATTATATAGGGAAAAACAATTCCTTTTAGTATCATGATTATTATAATGATTATCATTTTATTATCGTCATCTCATCTTTTCATCATTACATCATCATTACTCATTCTGAAATTTATTATCCATTTTGCAATTATTTCTTTTTCTTGCAATTATTGCTTAAAATATTTTTTATAACCTAACATAAAAAATAAATATAATAGTAATAACATAATAAAAACAAAAAAACTTTGTTATAATAATATTTATTTTTTTTTATTAATATGTTATTACTGTAATTATTACTGTTATAATAATTATTTTTACAATCATACTACCGTAAAAATAATAATAATGATATAATAACAATAATAATTTTAAATATCATATAAATAACAATTATTTTATTATAATTATCTTATTATTATTATTATTGTTATTATTATATTTTGTGATATTTTTTTTGGGCAATGATACTAATAATTAAAGTAATAATAATAAAAATAATAATAATAATAATATAATAATAATAATAATAATAATAATAATAATGATAATGATAATAATAATGATAATAGTAATAATATTAATAATGATCAAATGTTATCCAAATTCTCTTAATTCTCACTTTTATCATCATTACTGTCAGATTAATTATTAGTAATTATTAACATTATTACCCTAATAATTGCCAGAATATTCAAATGAATGGAAAAAACGTCATTTTGGAGTTCACTCTCAAAAGGTCATATTTCGCTAGATTTTACCGCTTTTTCAACTTATGGGATTTTTTTTCTTTTTTACCTTTTTTATTATATATGGACACAATTCTTGTTAAAATCATTATTATTATCATGATTATCATCATTATTATCGTTATCATCATCTTTATCATCATTATCATCATCATTATCATCATTTTTGCAATTATTATCATTATTATTGCAATTATTGCAGTTATAACGTATATTTTTACATCTATAGTAATAACAACTACAATAATAATAGTAATAACAATAATAATAACAATATAACGTTTTTATTATAATTATTTATAACATTATTTTAATAAATATCGTTATTACTGTAATTATTACTGTTATAATGATTATTTTTACAATTATACTACCAGTAAAAAAATAATAATGATAATAATAGGAATAAAAAATATTTTATATATATATATTTTATATAATTAAATAAATATATATATTTTATATAAAATATATATATATTATATTTTTAATATAATTTAAAAAAAAAATTTTTTTTTTTTAAATATATATTATTATTATATTTATATAATATAATATAAAAAAAATTTTTATATTTTATTATTTTAAATATATATATTATATATATATTATTTTTAAACAAAAAAAAAAAAAACCCAAAAAATATATATTATTTTATTTTTTAATATATTATATATTTAATATATATATATATAAAAAAATTTTTTTAAATTTTATCTTTTTTATATATATATTTAATTAATAATTTTATTTTTCTTTTTTTTAATATTATTTTTAAATAATTTATAATAAAAAATTTTTTAAAATTTTTATTTTTTTTTAAATATAATTTTTTATAAATATAAAAAAAAAAAAAAAATAAAAGAAAAATTTTTATTTTTTTATATTTTTAAATATTTTATTATATATATTATTTTATAATTTATAACTTAATTTTAAATTTATTTTTTATATATTTAAAAATTTATATTATATTATATATATATATAAAATTTAAAATATTATTATTATACTTATATATTAAATTTTTTTATTTTCTTTTTTTTTTTTCCTTATTTTTATTTTTTTTTATATCTTATCTTATATATTTTTTCCCCTTTTTTTAAATATAAAATTTATTTTTTTTTTTTTATATATTTTTTTATTCTTTTTATATCTTTTTATTATTTTCCCACCCCCCAAAACCCAAAAAAAAAAAATTTTTGTTTTATATATTATATTCTATATTTTTTATATTAAAATATATATATTATATAAAAATAAATCTTTAATAATATTTTTTTTATTTTTATATATTTTTAAATTATATATATAAAAATTTTATTTTTTCTTTATTATATATTTTAAACAAAAAACAACCCCCCAAAACCTTTCATTTATATTTTTATATTTTTTTTTATTTTTATATATATTTTAAAATTTTCCTATTATATTAAAAATTTTTATTATATATAAATCTATTTTTTATTATATTTATTTTTTTTTCCCTTTTTTTAAATTTTATTTATATATTTTCCCTTTTTCCTTATTTTCTTTTTTTTCCCCCCACCCCCCAAAAACCCCCAAATATATATATATATCTTATATTTTATTTAAATATATTATTTTAAAATATTTCTTTTATTTTATTCTTTTTTTTATATTTTTATATTTCTTTTTTTTTTAATTTTATCTTTCTATTTTTTCCCCCAACCAACAACCCCGCCCTTTTGTTATATTTTTATTTACTTTTTTTTAATTTTTTTTTTTTTTTTTCCCCCAAAATTTTTTTTTTTTATTATTTTTTTATTTTTTTTTATTTAAATAATTTGTTTTTTTTTTTTTTTCTTTTTTTATTTTTTTTTTCTTTTTTTTTTTTTTATTTTCCTTTTTTTTTTTCTTCTTTTTTTTTTTTTTTTTCCCCCCTTTTTTTTTCCCCTTTCCCTTACCCCTTCCTATTTTTTTTATTCTTATTTTTTTTTTTTTTTTTCTTTTTATTTTCTCTTTTTTTTAAAAATTTTTTTTTAATTTTTCTTTTATTTATATTTTTTCCTTTCTTTCCTTATTTTTTCTTCTTTTTCTTTTATATTTTTATTTTGTTTTTCCTTTTTTTTTTTTTTTTTTTTTTCCCAAAATTTTTCTATTCTCAAATTATCTTTCTCCCCCTTATTTTTTTTTTCCCCTTTTTTTCTTTTCCTTTTAATATTACAAAACAAAAAATTTTTATCTATTTAAAAATTTTTTTTATATCTTTATTCTTTTTTATTTATTTATACTTTTATATTTTTTTTTTCTCTTTTCTTTTTATTTTTTTTAATTTTTTATTTTTTATATTTTTAAAAAATTTTTATTTTTTTTTTTATATTCTTTTATTTATTTTATTTATATATATATATAATATTAAAAAAATTTTAAATTTTTAAAAATTTTTTTTTTTTTAAAAATATTTATTTTTTTTTTTAACTTTTTTTTAAAATTTTTTAATTTTATAAAATAAAAATATTTAAAATTAATAACCCTTTTATTTTTTTAAAATATAATATAATTATTAAAATTATATTTTTTTAATTATATATTTTATAAATATATATATTTTAAATCTATAAAATTAATTATTATATTTTTATATTTTAAAATTTTAAATTTTTTTTATTTTTTAAATTTTATTTTTTAATTATCTTATCTTTAAATATCTCTCTTATTTTTTATATAATAATTATATTTTTTCCTAATCTTTTTTTTTTTTAAAATTATTTACCTTTTTTATTTTTTTATCTTAAAATAAAAAAATTTTATATTTTATTTGGGTTTTTTTTTTTTTTTTTTAAAAAATTTTTAATATTATAAAATAAATAATTATTTTAATTCCCCAAATTTTAAAAAAAATTTTTATATTTTCCCCTTTTTTTTTTTTTTTATTTAATTATATAATATATTTTTTTAAAATATATTTTTTTTTAAAAAAAAAATATATAATATATATTTTTTTATATTTATTTTTATTTTTTAAATTTTATAATATAATATTTTTTATAATAATATTTTTTTTTTATTTTAATTATAATTTTTTTGTTTTTTTTTTTTATATCTTTCTATATCTTTTTTTTTTCTCATATTTATTTAAATATCTATATTTAATTCTTTCTATTTTTAATTTTTTTATATTTTTTTTTTCCCCAATTTTAAATTTATCTTTTACAATAATCTTCTTTTTTTTTTCTTTTTTTTTTTTTTTTATTCTTTCTCTATTTTTTTTTTTTTCCCCCTTTTTTTAATTTTTTTTTTTTATTCTTATTTTTTTAAATTTTCATTTTTTTTTTTATTTTCTATATTTTTATTATATTCTTTTCCTTTTTTCTTTTACCTTTTAAAAATTTATTTTTTTTCCCTTTTCTTTTCCTCTTCCCCCTTTTTTCCCCTATTCTTTCCTTTTCCTCCCCTTTTTTTCCTCTCCCCCTTTTTAAATTTTCCCTCTTATCTCTCTTCCCCTTTTCTCTTCTCCCTTCCTCTTTTTTCCCCTCTCTTTTCCTTTCCTCTTCCCCCCCCTCTCTTTTTTTTTTTCCCCCTTTCCTCTCTCTACTCGCCTTTCTCTCTCTTCCTCTCCCCCCCCTCCCCCTTTTTTCTTCCTTCTCTCTCTTCTCTCTCTCCCTCTCTCTCTTCTCCCCTTTCTCTTTTTTCCCCCTTTTCCCTCCTCTTTTCTCTCTCTCTCTTCCCCCCCTTTTCCTTTTTCTTCTCTTTCTCTCTCCTCTCTCTCTTTTTCCCCCCCCCTTTCCCCCCTCCCCTTTTTTTTTCTCTCCCCCTCTCTCTCTCCCCTCTTCTTTCTCTTTTTTTCTCCTTCTTTCCTTCTCTCCTTTTTTCCCCCCTTTCGTCCCCTTTTCTTTTTTTCCTTCTCTTCTCTCTCTCTTTTCTCTCCCCCCTCTCTCTTTTTCCCCTCTCTCCCCTTCTTCTTCTTCTCTCCCCCTCCTCTTTTTCTCTCTCCTCTTTTTTTTTCTTCCTCTCTTCTTTTCCCTTTCTTCTTTTTCCTCTCTTTCTTCCCTTTCCTCGCTTCCTTCTATTATTAGTCTTTTACCCCTTTCTTTCTCCTTTTTTCCCCTCCCCTTCTTTTTTTCTCCCCCTTCTCTCTCTCTTTTCCCCCTCTCTTTTCTCTTTTTTCCTTCTTCTCTCTTTTTTCCCCCCATTCTCTCTCTTTTTCTCTCCCCCCTTTCTTCTCCCCTCTTTTTTCTTTGTTTTTTTTTTTTTCTTCTCTTTTCTTTTCTTCTTTTTTCCTCTTCTTCTCTTTTTTTTTTTTCCTGGTGTTTTGTAAAATTCTTTCAGTTTTACAGTAATAACGATATTTTTTAAAAATAATGTTAAAAATAATTAAAATAAAAACGTTTTTTTTATTTTATTTTATTATATTATTTTGTAGTTGTTTTTTTCTATAGTGTAAAATTCGTTATAACTGCAAAAATTTGAAATTAAAATGTAATTTGAAAAATGATGAAAATGTGATGATAATAAATGTAGATGATGAACGAAAAATATGATAATCTGAAAATATATGATTTTCAAAAATTGGCCCATATTATAAAAGGTAAAAAAAAAAAAAACCCCATAGTTGAAAAGCGGAAAAATCTCGAATATGCCCTTTTTTGGGTAAAACTCCAAATGTTTTTTTTTTTCCTTTCTTTTGAATATTCTGGGAATTTTAGGGTAATAATGTTAATAATTATAATAATTATCTGAAGTAATATGATAAAAGTGAGAAATTAAAAAATTTGGATAAAATTTGATCATTATTTATTTTTCTATTATCTTATTATTACATTTTCATTATTTTTATTATTTTATTATTATTATTATTTTATTATTATTTTTATTTTTATTATTATTATTATTACTTTTAAATTTTTTATCATTGCCAAAAAAAATTCACAACTATAAAAATAAAAATAAAAATATAAAAAGTATAATTATAAAAATAATAAATTTTTTAGATACGATATTTAAAATTTTTTATTTTTATTATTATCTTTTATTATTTTTCTGGTAGTATGTTTTAAAAAAAATTTTAAACATAAAAAACGTAATAACGATATTAATTAAAAAAATATATAAAAAATTATTATAAAAACGTTTTTTTTGTTATTATTATTTTTATTACATTTAAATTTTAGTTTTTATTAGTGTGGGGATAAATATATATTTTTAAAATCAATAATTGCAAAAATAATGAAAAAAATTGCAAAAATGATGATAATAATTGATAATGATGATAATGATGATATATGATTAAAGTGATGATAGAAATAAAGTGATATCATTTAAAAAAAACTGATACTAAAAAGGAAATTGTTTTCCCTATATAATAAAAAAAGGAAGAGAAAAAAATCGCAAAAGGGCGAAAAGCGGGAAAATCAGCGAAATATAGCCCCTTTAGAGAGACTCCAAAAAGACGTTTTTTTTCCCTTCTTTGATGTTCTGGCTATTTTAGGGAATAAAGATAATTTACCAGAATTCCCATTAATCATAACAAAAATGATAAAAATGAATAAAGAAAATATGGATAACATTTGATGTTATAAATTTTTTACTAAAATTATCATTATTTTTATCATTTATCTTTTTTTTATTATTATTATTATTATTATTATCAATATTTTTATTACTATTACTTTTTTTATTAGTATTATTCCAAAAAATATTTATAACTGTAATGATAACATAAAAATAAAAAGTATAATTATAATAATACTATTGTTATAAAAATTTTATTAAATTTTCATTTTTTATTTTTATTTGGGAGTATTTTATAAAAATAATTATTTCAGTAATTTTACAATAATAACGATTTTAATTAAAATAAAGATATAAAAAATTATTTAAAACGTTTTTTTTATTTTTTATTTTTTTTTACTATTATTACGTAGTTTTATTAGTATAGATGTAAAAAAAATATTAAAACTGCAAAAATTGCAATAATAATTTAATAATTGCAAAATGATGATATAAATTGCAAATATATGATTATAATATGATAGTGTGATATAACGATATAATGATGAAATAACAGGAAAGGGGATTAAAAAAAAAAAAAGAAAAAAAAAAAAAAAGAAAAAAAGGGGATTTTCCCCATTTTTTAAAAAATAAAAGAAAAAAAAAAAGCCTTTTGGAGAAACCCCCAAAAAACGTTTTTTTTTTCCTTAAATTTCTTTCCTTAATTTTTTGGGTAATAATGAAAATAATTACCTCATCATTTCATCTTTTAATCTCATTATCCCATTATCTCATCATTTTCTTATTGTTTTATCATATTTTGAATTATTACATATTATTGCATTATTGCATTAAAATTTATATTTTGTAACTTACTAAACCAAAAATAAAATATAATAAAATAAAATAAAAAAACGAATTATATTTATTTATACATTATTCTAATTAATTCGTTATTCTGAGTTTATTACTGTTATAATAATTATTTTTTTGAAATTATACTTTTAAAAAAAAAAATAAGAAAATAAACAATAAAAATATAATAATAATTATAAGCTATCAATTATTATTATCTTATTTTATTATTTTACTTTTTATTAAGTTAAAATATTTTTTTTTGGAAAAATAATAATTAAAAATATTAATTTTAATAATTTAAATTTATAATATAAAAAATATAATAATAAAATAAAATTTAAAAATAATAATTTTAATAATAATAAAAAAATTGATAATATTAAAAATATTAATATCATAAAATGTTTCAAACTTCCTTTTATTCTAACTTTACCCCAAATTATTGTCATGAGATCCCCTTCGGTTTTAATTATCATTATTACCCTAATCTTCCCAAATCATAAGAAATCGAAAAACGTCTTTTTGGAGAAACCCTTAAAAAGCTATATTTGCTGATTTGCGTTTTTCACTTTTAAAAAAATTTTTCTTTTTTTTTATTATATATGGACCAACCCTGTATTATCATCTTTTTTATTGATTATCATCATTACATTTTTACCACATCATTATCATATTTCACCATTATCATCATCTTATCATATTATTGAAATTATTACATCTTTATTGAAATTTATTATCATTATTTTTGAAATTTATTGCATTTAAAATATATTTTTTTTTTAAAAACCCCAAAAAAATAAAATTTAACAATTAACAAAAATAATTTTTTTAAATTTACAATTTAATTTTTTTTGATAACATAAAAAATTTTTTTAAATTATAATAAAAAAAATTTATAAAAAAAAATTATTTAATTAATTTTTCGGTTTTTTACTTTTTTTTATTATTACTGTTTTTTTAATTTAATTTTTTTTGCAAAAATAAAAATGTAAAATAAATTAATAAAAATTTTAAAAATTAAAAATAATAATATAAGTAATAAAAGTATTAAAAATAAAAAATTTTTAAAATTTATTTTAAATTAAAAAGTTATAAATTTCTTTTTCTATTTTATAAATTTAATAATTTATTCGGTATTAATTTTAAAAATTTTAAAATATAAAAAATAAAAAATTTTTCAAAAATATCTCAAATTTTCCAATTTTCCCTTTTTTCATTTTTAAAAAAAATTTTTTTTTTTTTTATAATCCCAAATTCCTGTATTATATCATTTTTACTTTTATCATCATTAAGAAAATAAAATTTATTTTAATTTTCTCTCAACTAATTGCAAATTTTTCCTTACTTTTTCATTAATTTTTTTCTTTTATTTTTTTTTTTTATATAAAAACAAAAAAAAATTTTTAAAAAATTATCATTCAATTAAAATATTTTTTATCTTTTTCATTAATTTCTTTAAACCATTTTTTCTTTTTTTTTTCATTATATCAAAAAAATAATTTCATCATTATTTTTTAAAAAATTATCACATCATGTATTTTATCTATTTTTTATTTTATTATTTTAAAAGTTTTAAATATTTTTGGCAAATAATAAAAAAAAAATAATTTTAATAAAAATAATAAAAAAAAAATAATAATTATTTTTACATTTTTTTCCTGTTTAATTTCTTTTTTATTTTTATTATTATTTAGTAAATTTTTTTTTTTTTTTTTTTTTTTTTTTTTTTTTTTTTTTTTTTTTTTTTTTTTTTTTTTTTTATTTTTTTTATTATATGGAAAAAAAAAATTTTTTTATTTTTATTATCAGGATTTATTTAAATTTTTAATATATTATACATTATCATAGTATTATATCTTATTATTATTTTTATTCGTTATTATCATTTTTAAAATTTTTTTAGGAATTTTTTTTTTTAATATAATACCAAAATAATAATAAAATAAAAAAATAAAATAATAAATTTTATATAATTTATTTTATAATTTAAAAATTTTTTTAATTAAATTTTTATTTTATGAAATTTAGTATTTTAATAAAAATAAAAATAATAAAACTAAATTTTAAATAAAAATTTTTAAAAACATTCAAGTTTATTAACTTTTTTTTATTTTACTTTTATTTTAAATTTTAAATATTTTTTGGAATTTTAAAAAAATATCATATAAAAATTATTAAAAAATAATAAAAAAATAAAATAATTTGATTTTTTAAATTTTTAAAAAATTTTTTTGAATTTTGAATTTTTTTTTAATTTTTATTAATAACACAAATTTTTCCCCCTTTTTTTTTTTATCATCATTTTGCATGATAATCCTTTTTAATTCTATCTTAAACCCAATCTTTAAAAATCATCAAAATCAAAAACGTATTTCATATTTTTCAAAATTTTTTGCAAAATTTTGCTTTTTTTTTAATTTTTTTTTTATTTTTTATTAATAAAAAAACCTTTAATATATTATTACAGATTTCAAAATACATTTAATAATTTTACACTTTTTTTAATTTTTTATCATTTTCATTATTTTCTTATTTTTGCATTATTCGTTATAAATAATTTTTTTTTTAAAAAAAAAAAAATATATAAAAATAAAATAAAATAAAAAAATAATAAAAACAATAATAAATATAAATAATTTTTTAACCCATTATTCAATTAAGTTTTCTCTTTTTTTTAAAATTTATTTTTGTTATACTACAGAAAAATAATAATTTTTTTTTAATAATAATAATCCCTATAATAAAATTTTTTAATAATTTAAAATTTAAAATTTTTTTTTAAAAAAATTTTAAAAAAAAATTTAAAAAAAAAAAACAAAAAATTTAAAAAAAAAAATTTTAAAATAATCAAATAATAATATAATAAAAAAATAATAAAAATTAAAAATAGTAATGAAATTTAATAATATAAAAAATTTCAAATGTTATCAAACTTCTCTTTATTCTCACTTTCATCATCATTACTGTCATGATGATACCATTCTGGAAATTATTATCATTGTTCCCCTAACACTGCCAAATCATCAAAGAAATAAAAAAACTTCGTTTTTGGGTAAATCTAAAAAGGATTTTTTCGCTAGTTTTTCCCGTTTTTTCGCTTTTTGGAATTTTTTTCTTTTTCCCTTTTTTTATTAATATGGACCCTTTACTGTTTTTATCATCATTATTATCATGATTATCATCTTTACTATCTTTACCATCGTCTTATATCATTATCATCATCATTATCATCATTATCATCATCATTATCATCATTTTGAAATTCTGCAGTTATAATATATATTTTTGTAACAAACTAAACAAAAAAAAAATAATAGTAAAAACAATAATAATAACACTAAAAAGATTTTTAATAAAAAATTTTTATATCATTATTTTAATTATTTCGTTATTACTGTAGTTATTACTTTTAAAATATTATTTTCCAATTATCTACTATAAAAATAATAATGATAAAAAACAATAAAAATAATATTTTAACGCTATAAATAGTATTATTATATTTTTATTATCAAAATTACTACTTTTTATTATTACGTTATAATATATTTTTTGGCAATAATAAAATAATTAAAAAAATTGATATAAAAATAATAAAAATTGAAGTTTGATAATAAAAATAAAATAAAATAATAATAATAATATAATAAAATAATAAAAATTGATAAATTAATAAATTAAAAACCAAAAATTTATAAAACTTCTCTTTTTCTCCTTTTAATCATTATTGTCATGTGAAAACCTTCTGGAAATTTTTCATTATTACCCAAATTATTCCCAAAACTAAAAAAAAATTAAAAAAAACGTCTTTTGGACTAATTCCAAAAAGGTATTTTCGCTAGTTTTTGCCACTTTTTCGACTTTTGGGGAAATTTTTTTTTTTTACCTTTTTATTATTATGGACACAATTATGTTATTATCTTTATTATCATTTATCCCATTACTATCGTTCCCATCATCATTATCACCATTATCCATTATCATCTTTTGCAATTATTATCATCTTATTGAAATTATTATCATTATTTTTGCAATTATTGCTTTATAATAAAATTTTTTTGTCTATCTAAAACAAAAACAAAAATAATAGTAATAACAAAAATAATAAAAATAAAAAGATATTATAAAAAATCTTTTATCCCATTATTCTAATTAAATTTCGTTATTACTGATTATTACTATTATAAAAATTATTTTAAAATTTATACTCTAGTAAAAAATAAAAATGATAATAAAACAATATATTTAATAAAAATTTATAACGCATCAACAGTATTAATCTTATTTTTATCATTATTACGTTATTATTACTTTAAAATATAGTTTTGGGGCAAAAAAATAATAATAATATAATAGAATATTGAAAATAATAAAAATAAAAATAATTAATGTTTAATAATAATAATAAAAATGAAAATATTAAAAAATTTTAATAAAAATAGATGTATCAAACTTCTTTTATACTCATTTTATCATCATTTTTGTCTTGATGAATCCTTCTCGTAATTTTTATCATTTTTGCCAAACTTCCCAAAAAATCATCAAAAAACGAAAAAAACGTCTTTTTGGATATGCTATATTTCGCTAGATTTTGCGTTTTTTTCGACTTCGGGGAATTTTTTTTTTTTTATTTTTTTTTATTATATATGGACAAAATTCTTGTTATTATCATTTTTATTATCATGATTTCATCATTACACGTTATATCATCTTATCATTATTATCATCATCATTATCATCATTATTGCATTAATACATCATTATTGCAATTTATTATTTATTATTGCAATTATTGCAGTTATAATAATTTTTTTACTATCAATAACAAACAATAAAAAATTAAAATAAAAATAATATAAAAATAATAACGATATTATAATAATTATTTATACCATTATTTAATTAATTTTGTTATTACTGTAGTTATTATTATTAAAATTATTTTTTTGCATTTATACTACTAGTAAAAAAAATAAAAATGATAAATCAATAATAATATTAAAAATAATTTATAACGACTATAAACAGTATTATTTGCTTATTATTATTACATTACAACTATTTTACAGTTTAATATTTTTTTGGCTAATAATATAATAATATAATAAAAAAAAATATTGATGATGAAATAAAATAATAAAAATAATAATAAAAATTATATTTGATATTTTTAATATAATATTAAAAAAAACCCCTCTTTTTTCTCATTTTTATCATCATTTTGTCATGAGAATACCATTCTGGAATTATTATTATTATTACCCTAAAATTGCCAAAATCACCAAAAAAATCGAAAAACGTCATTTTGGGAAACTCTGAAGAGCTATATTTTCGCTAGATTTCCCGGGTTTTTTCGACTTTTGGGAATGTTTTTTTTTTACCTTTTTTTTTTTAATAGGGACACAATTCTTTTTATCATCATTTTATCATGATTATCATTATTACTATTTTCCTCATCATTATCATCATTTCATTTATACATTATCCATTATTGAAATTTATTTCATCATTTTTGCAATTTTATCATCATTATTGCAATTTTACAGTTATAATATATATTTTTGAAATACTTAACAACAATAATAAAAATAGTATAAATAATAAAAAATAACGATATTATAAAAAATTTTTTATCCTTATTCTAATAATTTCGTATCACTGAAGTTATTACTGTTATAATAATTTTTTTTTTGAAATTATCAGAAGAAAAATATAATAACGTAATAATAAAAATAAATAATATTATAAAAAATTTATAATGACTATAAAGGGTATTTTTAAACTTATTATTATTATTATTACTGTTTTATTACTATAAAATTAGTTTTTGGAAAAAT
>NC_051424.1:14285089-14287589 GCF_015228065.2 Penaeus monodon
TTAACAAGGAGGCTTCCATCTCGCAATTTTTTGACAAAATCAAAATCGCCGTCCACTTAACAATCAAGGACCTCTTAGATGATAAAGGGGTTCATGTTCAAAAGCGATTAATTTTCATTCACGCATTTTACATTCGCGAACCTCGCATTCTCTGTTGGGATTTTGAAAAGTGGTCTTCTCGTTTTGTCATTTGTGGGGGTTCCGTTGTTCAGGGTCGAATTCGTCATAGATTGGTCATGAGTCACCCCTCCTCCTTGAGGAGGAGAAGGGGTAGCCGGGGTATCATCCATACTGGGCATCGGACCAGGTCCGACCCCTTTGCTCAAAATCGTTCTCCTGAAGGGATTTGAAAACTCTTAACTTTTGGTATCAACCTAACAGCAATAGCTAAGAGAGTGAATCAGTATTTCGTCCTCTACCCCCCCAGTGGAAGCTTGGTTGCGTTCTCCAGTACCACAGACAGGATCGAGGTATGTGGAGGACACTTCCTTACCGCCGAACTTGCCTAGGTAATAATGATAATAATTACCAGAATGGTATTCATCATGGCAATAATGATGATAAAAGTGAGAATAAAGAGAAGTTTGATAACATTTGATTATTAATATTATTAATATTATCATTATTATTATTATTATTATTATTATTATTATTATTATTATTATTAATACTTTTATTATTATTATTATTATTATTATTATTATTATTATTATTATTATTGCCAAAAAATATATCATAACTGTAATAATAACAGTAATAATAATACTAATATGTATAATAATACTATTGATACGCGTTATAATATTATTATTAATATTATTATTGTTATTATTATCATTATTATTATTTTTACTAGTAGTATAATTGCACAAATAATTATTATAACAGTAATAACTACAGTAATAACGAAATTAATTAGAATAATGGTATAAATAATAATTATAATATTGTTATTATTGTTATTATTATTGTTATTACTATTATTATTATTGTTGTTATTAGTATAGTTACAAAAATATATATTATAACTGCAATAATTGCAATAATAATGATAATAATTGCAATAATGATGATAATGAGGATGATAATGATGATGGTAACGATAGTAATGATGATAATCATGATAATAATGATGATAACAGGAATTGTGTTCATATATAATAAAAAAGGTAAAAGAAAAAAATTCCCAAAAGTCGAAAAAGCAGCAAAATCTAGCGAAATATAGCCTTTTGAGAGTATTCTCCAAAATAACGTTTTTTCGATTTCTTTGATGATTTTGGCAATGATTAGGGTAATAATAATAATAATTACCAGAATGGTATTCATCATGACAATAATAATGATAAAAGTGAGAATAAAGAGAAGTTTGATAACACTTCATGATTATTAATATTATTAATATTATTATTATTATTATTATTATTATTATTATTATTATTATTATTATTATTATTATTATCATTATTATTATTATTATTATTATTATTATTATTATTATTAATACTTTTATTATTATTATTATTATTATTATTATTATTGCCAAAAAAATATTATAACTGTAATAATAATGATAATAATAAGTATAATAATATTATTGATAGTCGTTATGATATTATTATTAATATTATTATTGTTATTGTTATCATTATTATATTTTTACTATAGTATAATTGCAAAAATAATTATTATAACAGTAATAACTACAGTAATAACGAAATTAATTAGAATAATGGTATAAATAATCATTATAATATCGCTATTATTGTTATTATTATTGTTATTACTATTATTATTGTTGTTGTTATTAGTATAGTTAGAAAAATATATATTATAACTGCAATAATTACAATAATAATGATAACAATTGCAATAATGATGATAATGAGGATGATAATGATGATGGTAACGATAGTAATGATGATAATCATGATAATAATGATGATAATAACAAGAATTGTGTTCATATATAATAAAAAGGGTAAAAGAAAAAAATTCCCAAAAGTCGAAAAAGCAGCAAAATGTGGCGAAATATAGCCCTTTGAGAGTATACTCCAAAATAACGTTTTTTCGATTTCTTTGATGATTTTGGCAATGATTAGGGTAATAATAATAATAATAATTACCAGAATGGTATTCATCATGACAATAATAATGATCAAAGTGAGAATAAAGAGAAGTTTGATAACACTTCATGATTATTAATATTATTAATATTATCATTACTATTTTAATATTATTATTATTATTATTATTATTATTATCATTATTATTATTATTATTATTATTATTATTATTATTATTATTATTATTATTAATACTTTTATTATTATTATTATTATTATTATTATTATTATTATTGCCAAAAAAATATTATAACTGTAATAATAACAGTAATAATAATAATAATAATAAGTAAATAATACTATTGATAATCGTTATAATATTATTATTAATATTATTATTGTTATTATTATCATTATTATCATTTTTACTAGTATTA
>NC_051424.1:14300089-14308651 GCF_015228065.2 Penaeus monodon
AAAAAGAAAAAAAATCCCAAAAGTCGAAAAAGCGGCAAATTCTAGCGAAATATAGCCTTTGCAGAGTATAGTCCAAAATGCCGTTTTTTCGATTTCATTGATGATTTTGGCAATTATTAGGGTAATAATGATAATGATTATAATTGTATTAGTCCACAAAATACATTTATCACCCAATCTTATGTTTTTCTGTTGCTCTATTTCTTATTTCGTTATGACAAAGAATTATTATGCGCGTTCTTTCACAATTACTTTTTTTCTTTCCTTGGATCTAGTGTAAACTCTTCGGATTCTTAACCTTACGCCTTATCATTCTTATGATACTCGAGTTAATATTATTATTATTATTATTATTATTATGTCTATAATATCATTATCCTTTTTTTCATTAATACTCATTGTCATCTGCACTATTACCTGTTATTAAATTTTTGTGTAATAGAAATAGTAGCAGTACTTGTGGTAATGATATAATGGTGATGGTGGTAGTAATAACAATAATAGTAAAATAATGGCAATAATGATAACAGTTGGAACAAAAATAATAACAATAATAATAGAAATAAAAATAATACACGAGTTTCTCCTATCCATCTCTAAGTTTACGTTTTTTTTCGTTTTTGCCTTCAAAGAAAATCGTAACCTTTGCCTTATGCCGTATTTCTTTCTCCCCCCCCCCCCCATTTCACGTCTTTCTGATAATTCGTTTTGGTAAAAATAAATAAACCTATTACTGATTTAACCGAACAAAATGTTTAATTTGCAGGAATATGTAGATAGATGCGTTTTTAGTATTTGTATATGCAATTCGATTATTTTATTCTATTGTTATATTTTTCCTCGTATTTGCTTTCTGTGATGAACTCTTGAAAACCCTTTAATTTACTTTTTTTCCTTTATAGCGCTGACATATTTACTAATATAAGCGTTCAAAATTAATAAGCTCCAACTACCTGATAGTATCAGGGAAAATCGATGTGGCATCACATAGCACTAACATTGCAGGCAAAAGGCTATTCCGTTAATTGAGACACCTTTGGTAAAAAAAAGAAGGGAAATTTGAAAACAGTATTCATATTTAAACGGAATCTGGTACCAAGACACCACTTTTTAATAGTGTATTTTTATTGTAAAATCCAATACAGTTTAAGGCTGCAGGTCTGGACATTTATACGGGGAGTATTCCATTTTATACCATAAACCTTTATGGATATGCCATCTTTCTAACAAGGGAGAAACAACCCAATCATGTAATATATGGCAGCTCTTTTCATCCAACTCTTACCTTCTTTTTATACGAATTTTCCGTTCAAAATCTTGTTCATGTTATTAAAATGTGGTTGATCAAATATTACTGTTAATGTATGATTGAGTGGGATGTAACGGACATTGTTGCATCGTTTAAAAAATGTATCACTTTCGTTACTCATTCTGTTGCAAAAATAATGTGTCAGATACCTTTTTTACCACTAATAAATCTATTTTCCGGTCATTATTCCTTTTCCATATGTCCTGTCAACATAGAAGACTTAAAAAAAAAAAAAAAAAAAAAAAAAAAAAAAAAACAGTTTGAGGCCTTATTTCCGCCGTCAAAACCTGCCGTGCTACACTTTCCTATGACTCCGCCTCTATTTATGGGGGCGGCGTCATATATGAACTGCACCGATGAGATGAGCGTGCACGGCTTTCAGGGCCTCTAGGCCCCAAAGTTTTTGCTATGGTTGGCGGAAGAGAGCGATTTGACTCCTCGATCTTGGCTCTTGCGCAATACCCTGGTTGCTTTGCGCTCACCTTACGTAGTTGCCGCGATTTTAATTGCTTGCAATTAGTTTCAGGCCCTGTAACTATTCTTTACTATACGTGTTCTTCGGCATTAGGATAACTCGCTTCGCATCGTCTGGTGAACTGGACCACATCTTCGAGCTCTTGGTCGGACGTGGGCAGGACCCCCCGCAGGGAAGGGTGTGTCTGTGGGGCCTTAGTGTGCCTGCCTTACGATGCCTGCGAGTTACCATTCTTTTGCTAGGGACTGGTATTGCAGACCATTTCATGACTGCCACTCTAGAAAACTTCCTATAGGAAACAAATAGGCAGGTAGGAACCCTCCCTTTTGACGCAATCAGCAATCTATATTAGCACCTGCTAGACTGAACCTTGACCCGTCATTTCACCCAAGCTATGGCATGACCATGGGCCATGTCATAAGATTGGCATATGCTGGAGAGCTCATCTCTTGTGAGGTGGCTCTCCAGAAGATCTTCACAATCCCAGAGGTGGCAGTCACACACCTCTTTAAAATCCACAGTGGCTTCAAGGTGACAGTAGCCAAACCCAAACAACTGACCCCATTCCCTTCGACCGAAGGCCAAAGGAAATTAAAAGATCAAGGCTTCACTCCCGTCCCCTCTCCCGAAACGAAGGCAAAATGCACGGTCGTGACTAAAAAGATCGACAGGACGATCCTTCCACGATCGTGGAACACATTCACACCTAACACAAACCCAAAAATACAAACCATCTTACACGTAGCTCTCATTGCTGCTAAATACAATGCAAAGAAATTAGCAAACATTGTCCCTATCATGTTACAGAGAAACGGCTTCCACAGCATTGTTGTCCCAGAGGAGATCTTCGAAGACGACAATTTATACATCCCTGAGTACGCCACAACATCACAAACCACAGCAAGAGAGGTGATAAACACTAACCCAGAGCCTCATTGCTCTACACAAAGACACCTCGTTTTGCAACCACTACCACAACGAAACCCAAAAGAAACTGCACAAGCACTTAACACTACAAAAAATACTGAATACAAAAACAAACAGGTCCCACCACCAAACAAGCACGCCAAAAAAGCAGCCTCGTCGTCATCGTATGGATGACACCATCCTTGACGACGAGAGTTGCGGCTCCGAAATCGACGTCGAAGTCGTTCCTGAAGCTGAGGAAGAGCTCCCTCTCCCCTGCCGTGCTCCCTTCTAGGGGGCGCTTGGGACAGTGCGGAAGTATTATGAATTGGTCCGCCGAGTCCCAGGACTTCCGCCCTGTGTCCTGCTCACAGGACTCTCTCCCTGACCTCGAGGAACCGTCGATCGAGGCTAAATCACGGAACCGCTACCGGGATCAAGTAACTCCACGCAGCCCAGGTAAAATGGGTCTACCCTGAGTGGCATGCTAACGATCGTTCAGGCAAATGTAAGGTCATTTTTTCGATCCGTAATATTTTTTACGACTTTCTGGAACAAGAACGCCCAGATGTAGTTCTACTGAATCCCATATCCATCATCAAAGGCTGTAGAATTCGGCACTATGGTTACACATCCAGGCAATCAGTGGACGGATTGTAAATGGGGTCCTGTTTCCTCACAAAAATTCACCATCACTCGCGAGTTCCTCACCCTCTCATTCAGCCACCCTGACTTCATGGCAGTTAAGTTATTCAGCCCACAGGGCCCCATTATCCTTTCCACTGCTTATATAAAACCAGACACAAATTTGCCTCTTGCAGACTTCAACAAATTATTCCATTATACAAACCTCCCAGTCTTGCAGGAGATATCAACGCATCCTACTCAACACTACACCACAGCACTACCAATGGACACGATAGGCAACTCCTTTCTATTTTTGAAACCAAATGACTTCACTACATAGGACCCGACTTCTTCACCTCATACACAAATAGAGGAAAGGGCCGCCCTGATCTCGTTTCCGGAAACAGGGCAGCACTTGCCTATCACACACACCTACAACCCGGTCCGAACGCTGGTTCAGACCACATACCCATCATAATTAAAATTTCCACATCACCAATACTAAACAAAGAAAGATGATCCTTCCAGTATAAACAAGCAGACCTTGACAGGCTTGATTCCCAAACAATAGATGGGCATTGGAATTACATATTCACCTCCATCGCCTCCACTATGCTGAGCACCATCCCCAGGTCTCAGTATAAAACTCGCATATCATTTCAGCCATCTGAAAGGACAAAACGTCTCCTTACCTGTTTTCGAGGTCATTTTACTTAAAATTTTAAAAGATTAAATCATGTTCCATGGGATTTATCTTTTCAAAGAAGACACGTCATCGATAGTCTTGATAACGACCAACAAAAATATTAGACAGATTTAGTAGTAGAATGCAACAGACTTTGCAATCTACGGGAATTTTGGCAAAAAAATAAACAACTTAAAGGAAGTCTCTTCCCCCCCTTCTCCCAACTCATTCATAATAATGTAAAAGTTTCAGATACCGTGGATGTTATCAAAATTTTTGAAGAACACTGGGCCCAAGTTTTCTACCCTCACTCTCCCCACCCCGTGTTCACTGCCAGAATTCAAGAAATTGATAGAACTGGGTAGAAACTAACCCAGAGCCAATTATCCGACTGGATAGGCTGGACGACACCTGCGAACTCACAGCCCCCATCTCGTGTGAGGAAGTAAAAGAAAAAATAAAGAGGTTTCCTCATAAAGCTCCAGGCTCCTCACGGATCGGACACGACGCTCTTATTCACCTTCCTGACAACCTTGTACAAGTTTTGACTCACCTTCACAATGCCTCTCTCGCTACCGGATATTTTCGCTCTCCCTTTAAGACTGCTTTAGTGGCCCTCATCCCTAAGCCACAAAAAGACCTGTCTTACCCAAGGAGTTACCGCCCTATTAGTCTACTCGAGACATTAGGCAAAATTTTCGAAAAAATCATAAAACTCGACTAAGGTGGTATCTCGAAGACCATAACCTTCTCTCACACAAACAATTCGGCTTTCGCTTGCATCGCTCGACACAGGATGCACTCAACATCATCACAAACCACATAAACAACAACAAAGACCGACGACTAAAGACTGTTCTTGTCACAAAAGATGTTGAGGGAGCCTTCGACACAGTCTGGCATGCTGGCCTGAAGTACAAGCTGTGCACTAGATTTAACTTCCCACCTTTGATCAAAAAGTTACTCTGCAGTTTTCTTGATGACCAGGCACCATTTTGGGGAGCATACTCAGCCCAACACCCTATACATTATACACAAACGACCTTCCAGACCCCATACACACAGACTCACTCACTATCCTCTATGCTGACGATTGTACGCACGTAGCTCGACACAATGTGCTTTCAGGTGCATTCACCACATTAACGACGAACTGGACACCATCTCGAGATGGGAGCATAAATGACATATCAAGACTAACGGGACAAAAACAAAATTCTTTTTGTAAGACTACTAAAACTTCCTCCTTACAACATTTACCACAACACTTTCGACAGACTACAAGCACCTCTCCAAGTCAGATCCTCCTGTATCATCCTTGGTTTAATCTTTGATACCTACTTTCGATTTCACCTGCAAATCAATTCAAAGGCATCTATATAAAACCTTTCCTCACATACACACCACTTGCACTCACACAAACAGCATACACTAACAAGCGCAAACTCCAGCTTGTTCAGAATAAAGCCCTCAGATGGATCTATAGGGTAGATTGGGATCAATTTATTACATCTGAACTCCACAAGGAAGCTTCTCTGCTTCCTCTGAACATCGAGTGCCATAGGTTGGTCTGTAAACAGACTGACACACTCCTCACATACACACCACTTGCACTCACACAAACAGCGTACACTAACAAGCGCAAACTCCAGCTTGTTCGGAATAAAGCACTCAGATGGATATATAAGGTAAATTAGGATCAATTTATTACAACACCTGAACTCCACTGGGAAGCTTCTCTGCTTCCTCTGAACATCGAGTGGCATAGGTTGGTTTGTAAACATACTGACACACTCCGTGCTTGGCATACAGACTGGCTGGATAGACTCATCACCATCTTTTGTTCCGGCCGGAGACCGGGATTAGGCCATGATCTTTTTTCTTTATAATGGGACGAAGAAGTGGGTGCAGTTTTTTAGGCTTGGCCGCATCCTTTGAAGCCACCTCCTACTCTTTCATTTTCCCCTTTCTCCTTCCCCTATCCCTTTTGTTTTGTTTGGTGTTCTCAGGCTTTTTTTTTAACATAGTTTTTCTTTTGGTTTGTTGTAACCTTTTAATTTCTTAAATCAAAGCTTAACCTTCCCTTGCCACAGCCCTCACATCCCCACTTTTAAAAACCTTCACCTCGTCACCTGATGCTATGTGACTGCCATAACCTCACCCCTGCTACCTCATTATCCTTTGCCTAACATCCTAACATCCCGACCATCCCACTGGTTTCGGTTTCCGGCACACGACACTTGCTGCTAGTACTCATGCCAGGACTATAAATCCTTCGTCGTAAAGAATTATGCGAGCTGAGGAAAGAAGTGTCATGGCCAGTAGCATTAATCCAATCGTGACGTGGCCGCCAGGGCCGCGCCTATTAGTAAGTCCTGTTGCTGATGAAGGGGAACCTTCTGTTGACACAGGCGAGAATGGCCAGCCCCTGATTAGCGACCACCTCCGAGCTTCATCCTGCTTCAACAGCATAGGTTAGCTGAGGGATAGCCCTGGAGTCACGGTCGAGGAGGCCATATCCAGAGCACACTGCAGATGGTGCCTAAACTGTTAACTTTTATCCCAAGATTAGCCGAGAATCCAATTGTTGTTCGCTATAGCAGGGTCCCGAGCCGCGCGCCTTCATCCACTTCCCACAAGAACGCCGCGAGCGTGCGACCTCCAGTGCGGGCATGCGCTTAAGGTCGTAGGGTACTCGTACCATATGCACCGAGAGTTGGCTGGCCGCCCTCCCGCAGCCTCGTGTGGTGGAGGGGAAGCCCCGTGCGCCCGAGGACACCCACACCCAACATAAAAGATTCAAGATACTGCTGGGCCACCACCACTCTTCTCCTTTCAAAGAACCCACTACAACTATTACCCCAAGCTTCACCATACATGCTGAGTTAAACCCCAGCTCCTTTTTCTTCTACTAAAATTCATTTTCCTCCACCCCTTATCCTTCCCCTATCCCCATTCTTCCTTCCCAAACCTTTGTCTTTTTGAGTGTGCGAAGCGACTCTTCCAGGTTTGAAATTGAAAGAAAACGGAAGCTCAAATTTGCTGCTGCACTGTAGGATGCAGTATTCAGCAATGATGAAGATGTTATTAAGGATATTATTGCACCTAGTGCTAGACTAAATATATGTGCGTATGTGTGCATATATATACATATATACATATATATGCATATATATATGTGTGTGTGTGTGTGTGTATGCATACATATGTTACACTAAAGTTGTGAAATCAGGGATTTCATGAAATCCCTAAAATTTTCAGTAAATTCATGAATTCTGTTTCTCACTCAGGGATTTCGTGAATTTACCGAAATAACCAGGAAATTCACGAAATCTCTGAAATATTATCCACTACCTTACTGGATGGCTTCAGTGACTATGAAATCGGAACATATATTTTGATAAATGATTTTCTTTCAATTGATGCCTATGAGTTGCTTTATACTGGTTTTGCATCTCTACCTACTTGGGTTATTACATAAGTTTAAGTGAATGATAAAACAATCTACCATGTTGATACTATGGTAGAAAAACCCACAATGTAAAACTAGATTAAAACTGCATAGTGGTATGTACATACACTCATACCATCCTCTCCATGTAAAGAGAGGTGTTGCCACTTCGCTGTTCCTCTGCGCCCTCCGCATCTGTGACCCCAGTACCTGGATGGAGAGATCGACTTCCTGCGTCTTTCGTTCTCCAAACTATTCTCGACATTGCGTTATCCAGGGTAGCGGCGCGAATTGTCTTTCCTTCCACTGATGTCCACGCCTGTAGACTGGTGGAATCCTCCTTAATAAAGCTGCTGCCTAATTTCAACCTGAACAGCGGCAGTACTCCTGCCGACGGTCTTCTCGCTTCCCACATCCTCTGCCTTCTTCCGTATACCGGCCACCCTGCACATAGTCCGCCCGACCCTCCGACCTGATCTGACCTCCCTTCGCTTTCGTTCGTCTGTCCTCATCAGCCCCGTATTACCGCGTTGCCTTGCTTGCTTGCTTGAGATTTGCGAAGTTCTGGCTTCGCCCGGGCCTTTCACTTATGGCCCGGCCTGTGTCAGCTTTTTATGGCTGTCTCATTTGTTGGTCTGACACTCGGTGCTTACCGTGGCGGTGGGATTGCCAGCAGGCGCTCCTGTAGCCGTGGTGTAAGCATCTCGCATAATCTCTTTACCAGCACGACGGCTGTGTTCTGTGGGGTTTGTCTTAGGAATTGCGTGTGCACGCAATTCTCCAAGTAGTGTACCAGTGTGGCGTTCGGCTCGCCGCAATGCATGCAACACCTCTCTTCACGTTCTATGGTTTGTATAATCTGCCATGCACAGTGGTAACCTAGGCGCATTCTGTGCAGAATGACTTCGGTACCTCTGTTGTTTATTTCAGAGAGTGCCAGTGGTTCATAGCCTGTGGCATCTGAGTACCAGCTGGCCGAGGGGGAATATCTCGTTTCCTCTCTGTGAAGCTGCAGGTGGAAGGAGTTGGCCGCCACCGTACACTTCCTCCTAAGTAAATTCGGCTCTGATGTATTATCATGGATTGGCATTACCAGCTTGCCGACTTGG
>NC_051424.1:14308751-14318751 GCF_015228065.2 Penaeus monodon
ATTTATTATTATTATTTCTATAATATCATTTTCGTTTTTTTTTCATTAATACTCATTGTCATCTGCACTATTACCTGTTATTTAATTATTGTGTAACAGAAATAGTAGCAGTACTTCTGGTAATGATATAATGGCGATGGTGGTAGTAATAACAATAATAGTTAAAATAATGGCAATAATGATAACAGTAGGAACAAAAATAATAACAATAATAATAGAAATAAAAATAATACACGAGTTTCTCCTATCCAATCTCTAAGTTTACGTTTTCTTTCGTTTTTGCCTTCAAAGAAAATCGTAACCTTTGTCTTATGCCGTATTTTTTTCCCCATTTCACGTCTTTCTGATAATTCGTTTTGGCAAAAATTAATAAACCTTTTACTGATTTAACCGAACAAAATGTTTAATTTGCAGAAATATGTAGATAGATGGGTTTTTAGTATTTGTATATGCAATTCGATTATTTTATTCTATTGTTATTTTTTTCCTCGTATTTGCTTTCTGTGATGAACTCTTGAAAACCCTTTAATTTACTTTTTTTCCTTTATAGCTTGGACATATTTACTAATTTAAGCATTCAAAATTAATAAGATCCAACTACCGGATAGTATCAGGGAAAATCGATTTGGCATCACATAGCATTAACATTGCAGGCAAAGGGCTATTCCGTTATTTCAGACACCTTTGGTAAAAAAGAGGGGGGATTTGAAAACAGTATTCATATTTAAACGGAATCTGTTACCTAGACACCACTTTTTAATAGTGTATTTTTATTGTAAAATCCAATACAGTTTTATTTACTGGGGGGGGGGGGGTATTCCCTTTTATACCTGAAACCTTTATGGATATGGAGAAACAACCCAATCATGTAATATATGGCAGCTCTTTTCATCCAACTCTTACCTTCTTTATATCTTTTTATACGAATTTCCCGTTCAAAACCTTGTTTATAGTATTAAAATGTGGTTGATCAAATATTAGTGTTAATGTATGATTGAGTGGGATGTAACGAATATTGTTACATCGTTTTAAAAATGTATCACTTTCGTTACTCATTCTGTTGCAAAAATGTGTCAGATAACTTTTTTACCACTAATAAATCTATTTTCCTGTCATTATTCCTTTTCCGTATGTCCTGCCAACAAAAAACAAAAAAGTTTAAGGCCTTATTTCCGCCGTCAAAACCTGCCGTGCTACACTTTCCCTTGACTCTGTCTCTATTTATGGGGGCGGCGTCATACATGAACTGCACCGATGAGCGTGCACGGCTTTCAGGACCTCTAGGCCCCGAGGTTTTTGCTGTGGTTGGCGAAAGAGAGCGATATGACTTCTCGATCTTGGCTCTTGCGTAGTACCTTGGCTGCTTTGCGCTCACCTTACGTAGTTGCCGCGATTTTAATTGCTTGCAATTAGCTTCATGCCCTGTAGCTATTCTTTACTATGCGTATTTTTTCGGCATTAGGATAACTCGCTTCGCATCCTCTGGTGAATTGGACCACATCTTCGAGCTCGTGGTCGGACGTGGGCAGACCTTTACCCCCCGCAGGGAAGGGTGTGTCTGTGGGGCCTTAGTGTGCCTGCCTTACGATGCCTGCGAGTTGCCATTCTTTTGCTAGGGACTGGTATGGCAGACCATCTCATGACTGCCACTCTAGAAAACTTCCTATAGGAAACAAATAGACAGGTAGGAGCCCTCCCTTTTGACGCAATCAGCCACCTTACCCGTACTGTCTATATTAGCATTTGCTAGACTGAACCTTGACCCGTCATTTCACCCAAGCTATGGCATGACCATGGGCCAGGTCATAAAACTGGCATATGCTGGAGAGCTCATCTCTTGTGAGGTGGCTCTCCAGAAGATCTTCACAATCCCAGAGGTGGCAGTCACACACCTCTTTAAAATCCACAGTGGCTTCAAGGTGACAGTAGCCAAACCCGAACAACTGACCCCATTCCCTTCGACCGAAAGCCAAAGGAAATTAAAAGATCAAGGCTTCACTCCCGTGCCCTCTCCCGAAACGAAGGCAAAATGCACGGTCGTGACTAAAAAGATCGACAGGACGATCTTTCCACGATCGTGTGAGTCCATTAGCCAAGAGGTATGGTGTAGAAGAATGGTATCACTGTCCTTGACTTTTAGGCCTCCCAAGTCACGAACCGTTAAGATTCGTGTGTCTGCCCCAGAGAAAGCCCAGAAACTGCGAGGGGTAGCACGTTGCAGTTAGCGGATCCTGCCCAAAAAGAAAAGAAATATTAAAAGCAAAACGAAATCATCTTAGGGGAAACAAAAACACTGCTCCTTCATACACCACGACAGCTGCCACACTACCTGCCCAGAATAGCACATCCAGACAACCTGTATCTACCTCCAAGACAACTCTGTCTCCACCTCCCCAATTCAACAGCACATTCACACCTAACACAAACCCAAAAATACAAACCATCTTACAGGTAACTCTCATTGCTGCTAAATACAATGCAACCACCACCACAACGAAACCCAAAAGAAACTGCACAAGCACTTAACAGTACAAAAAACACTGAATACAAACGCAAACAAGTCCCACCACCAAACAAGCACGGTAAAAAAGCAAAACAAAAAGGATTCCCAGTCCCGCAACGGATCCGAAATCGACGTCGAAGTCGTTCCCGAAGCCGAGGAAGAGCTCCCTCTCCCCTTGGAGGGAACCGTTGCCGTGCTCCTTTCTAGGGGGCGCTTGGGACAGCGCGGAAGCATTGGGAATTGGTCTGCCGAGTCCCAGGACTTCCGCCCTGTGTCCTGCTCGCAGAACTCTCTCTGACCTCGAGGAACCGTCGATCGAGGCTAGATCACGGAACCGCTACCGGGGTCAAGTAACGCCACACAGCCCAGGTAAAATGGGTCTACCCTGAGTGGCATGCTAACGATCGTTCAGGCAAATGTAAGGTAATTTTTTCGATCCGTAATATTTTTTATGACTTTCTGGAACAAGAACGCCCAGATGTAGTCCTAATGAATTCTATATGCATCACCAAAGGCTGTAGAATTCGGCACTATGGTTATACATCCAGGCAATCAGTGGACGGATTGTAAATGGGGTCCTGTATCCTCACAAAAATTCACCATCACTCGCGAGTTCCTTACCCTCTCATTCAGCCACCCTGACTTCATGGCAGTCAAGTTATTCAGCCCACAGGGCCCCAATATCCTTTCCACTGCTTATATAAAATCAAACACAAATTTGCCTCTTGTAGACTTCAACAAATTATTCCATTATACAAACCTCCCAGTCTTGCCGGAGATATCAACGCTACCTACTCAACACTACACCACAGCACTACCAATGGACACGGTAGGCAACTCCTTTCTATTTTTGAAACCAAATGACTTCACTACATAGGACCCGACTTCTTCACCTCATACACAAATAGAGGAAAGGGCCGCCCGGATCTCGTTTTCGGGAACAGGGCAGCACTTGCCTACCACACACACTTACAACCCGGTCCGAACGCTGGTTCAGACCACATACCCATCATAATCAAAATTTCCACATCACCAATACTAAACAAAGAAAGATGATCCTTCCAGTATAAACAAGCAGACCTTGATGGCTTGATTCCCAAATAATAGATGGGCATTGGAATTACATCTTCGCCTCTATCGCCTCAACTATGCTGAGCACCATCCCCAGGTCTCAGTATAAAACTCGCATATCATTTCAGCCATCTGAAAGGACAAAATGTCTCCTGACCTGTTTTCGAAATCGTTTTACCTAAAATTTTAATAGATTAAATCATGTTCCATGGGACTTATCTTTTCTAAGAAGGCATGTCAGCGATAGTCTTGATAACGACCGACAAAAATATTAGACAGATTTAGTAGTAGAATGCAACAGAGTTTGCAATCCACGGGAATTTTGGCAAAAAAAAAAAAACAACTTAAAGGTAGTAACTTCCCCCCCCCCCCTTCTCCCACCTCATTCATAATAACGTAAAAGTTTCAGATCCCGTGGATGTTATCAAAATTTTTGAAGAACACTGAGCCCAAGTTTTCTACCCTCACGCTCCCCCTCCCGTGTTCACTGCCAGAATTCAAGAAATTGATAGAACTGGGTAGAAACTAACCCAGAGCCAATTATCCGACTGGATAGGCTGGACGACACCTGCGAACTCACAGCCCCCATCTCGTGTGAGGAAGTAAAAGAAAAAATAAAGAAGTTTCCTTATAAAGCTCCAGGCTCCTCAGAGATCAGACATGACGCTCTTATTCACCTTCCTGATAACCTTGTACAAGCTTTGACTCGCCTTCACAATGCCTCTCTCGCTACCGGATATTTTCGCTCTCCCTTTAAGACTGCTTTATTGGCCCTCATCGCTGAGCCACAAAAAGACCTGTCTTACCCAATGAGTTACCGCCCTATTAGTCTACTCGAGACATCAGGCAAAATTTTCGAAAAAATCATAAACACTCGACTAAAGTGGTATCACAAAGACCATAACCTTCTCTCACACAAATAATTCGGCTTTCGCTTGCATCGCTCGACGCAGGACGCACTCAACATCATCACAAACCACATAAACAACAACAAAGACCGACGACTAAAGACTGTTCTTGTTACAAACGATGTTGAGGGAGCCTTCGACACGGTCTGGCATGCTGGCCTGAAGTACAAGCTGTGCACTAAATTTAACTTCCCACTTTTGATCAAAAAGTTACTCTGCAGTTTTCTTGATGACCAGGCACCATTTTGGGCAGCATACTCAGCCCAACACTCTATACAGTATACACAAACGACCTTCGAGACCCCATACACACAGACTCACTCACTCACTATCCTCTATGTTGACGATTGTACGCACTTAGCTCGACACAATGTGCTTTCAGGTGTCGTTCACCACATTAACGATGAACTGGACATCATCTCGAGATGGGAGCATAATTGGCGTATCAAGACTAACGGGTTAAAAACAAAATTCTCTTTGTAAGACCACTAAAACTTCCTCTTTACAACATTTACCACAACACTTTCGACAGACTACAAGCACCTCTCCAAGTCAGATCCTCCTGTATCATCCTTGGTTTAATCTTTGATACCTACTTTCGACTTCACCTGCATATCAACTCAAAGGCTGCCTTGGCTAGAAAAAACCTTACACTCGCTTTTTCGATTTAAAAGTGCACGAAACTGCATCTATACAAAACCTCTCCTCACATACACACCACTTGCACTCACACAAACAGCATACACTAACAAGCGCAAACTACAGCTTGTTCAGAATAAAGCCCTCAGATGGATCTATAGGGTAGATTGGGATCAATTTCTTACATCTGAACTCCACGAGGAAGCTTCTCTGCTTCCTCTGAACAGTGAGTGGCATAGGTTGGTCTGTAAACAGACACACTCCTCAAATACACACCACTTGTACTCACACAAACAGCATACATTAACAAGCGCAAACTCCAGCTTGTTCAGAATAAAGCACTCAGATAGATATATAGGGTAGATTGGGATCATTTTATTACAACACCTGAACTCCATGAGGAAGCTTCTCTGCTTCCTCTGAACATCGAGTGGTATAGGTTGGTCTGTAAACAAACTGACACACTCTGTGCTTGGCGTACCGACTGGCTGGATAGACTCATCACCGTCTTTTGTTCCGGCCGGAGACCGGCATTAGGCCATGATTTCTTTTCTTTGGCATGGGACAAAGAAGTGGGTGCAGTTTTTTTAGGCTTGGCTGCATCCTTTGCAGCCACCTCTTACTCTTTCATTTTCCCCTTTCCCCTTTCCCTATCCCTTGTTTTGTTCAGTTTTTGTTTTGTTTGGTGTTCACTTCTTCTTTTTTTACATAGTTTGTTTTCTTTTGGTTTGTTGTAACCTTTTAATTTCTTAAATTAAAGCTTAACCTTCCCTTGCCACAGCCCTCACATCCTCGCTTTTAAATACCTTCACCTCGTCACCTGATGCTATGTGACTGCCATAACCTCACCCATACTACCTCATTATCCTTTGCCATAGCTTGGACCCAACATCCTACATCCTTACCCGACCACCCCACTGGTTTCGGTTTCCGGCACACGACACTTGCTGCTAGTACTCATGCCAAGACCATAAATCCTTTGTCATAAAGAATTATGCGAGCCAAGGAAAGAAGAGTCATGGCCAGTAGCATTAATCCAATCGTGACGTCGCCGCCAGGGCCGCGCCTATTAGTAAGTCCTGCTGCTGACGAAGGGGAACCTTCTGTTGACACAGGCGGGAATGGCCAGCCCCTGATTAGCGACCACCTCCGAGCTTCAACCTGCTTCAACAGCATAGGTTAGCTGAGGGATAGCCTGGGGTCACAGTCAAGGAGGCCGTACCCAGAGCACACTGCAGATGGCGCCTAAACTGTTAACTTTTATCCCAAGATTAGCTGAGAATCCAACTGTTGTTTGCTACAGCAGGGTCCCGGGCTGCGCGCCTCCATCCACATCCCACGAGAACGCCGTGAGCGTGCGACCTCCAGTGCGGGCACGCGCTCAAGGACGTAGGGTACTCGTACCATAATGCACCGAAAGTTGGCCGGCCGCCCTCCCGCAGCCTCGTGTGGTGGAGGGGAAGCCCCGCGCGCCCGAGGACATCCACACCCAACATAAAAGATTCAAGATAGCGCTGGGCCACCCCCACTCTTTTCCTCTTTTCAAAGAACCCACTACAACTATTACCCCAAGCTTTACCATACATGCTGAGTTAAACCCCAGCTCCTTTTTCTTCTACTAAAATTTATTTTCCTCCACCCCTTATCCTTCCCCTATCCCCATTCTTGAGTGTGCGGAGCGACTCTTCCTGGTTTGAAATTGAAAGAAAATGGAAGTTCAAATTTGCTGCTGCACTGTAGGATGCATTATTCAGCAACGATAAGGATGTTAATAAGGATATTATTGCACCTAGTGCTAGACTAAATATATGTGCGTCTCTGTGTGCATATATATACATATATACATATATATGCATATGTATATGTGTGTGTGTGTGTGTGCATATATATGTTACACTTAAGTTGTGAAATCAGGGATTTCATGAAATCCCTAAAATTTTCAGTAAATTCATAAAATCTGTTTCATTCGGGGATTTCGTGAATTTACTGAAATATCCAGGAAATTAACAAAATCCCTGAAATACTATCCACTATCTTACTGGATGGCTTCAGTGACTATGAAATCGGAAAATGTATTTTGATAAATGATTTTCTTTCAATTCATGCCTATGAGTTGCTTTATATTGGTTTTGCATCTCTACCTACTTGGGTTATTGCATAAGTATAAGTGAATGATAAAACAATCCACCGTGTTGATACTATGGTATAAAAACCCACAATGTAAAACTAGATTAAAACTGCATAGTGATATGTACATACACTTCTCATACCATCCTCTCCATGTAAAGAGAAGTGTTGCCACTTCGCTGTTCCTCTGCGCCCTCCGCATCTGTGACCCCCAGTACCTGGATGGAGAGATCGATTTCCTGCGTCTTTCGTTCTCCAAACTGTTTTCGACATTGCGTTATCCAGGGCAGTGGCGTGAATTGTCTTTCCTTCCGCTGATGTCCACGCCTGTAGACTGGTGGAATCCTCCATAATAAAGCTGCTGCCTAATTTCAACCTGAACAGCGGCGCTTCTCCTGCCGACAGTCTTCTCGCTTCCCACATCCTCTGCATTCTTCCGTATACCGGCCACCCTGCACATAGTCCGCCCGACCCTCCCTCCCTTCGCTTCCATTCGTCGTTCCTAATCGGCCCCGTGTAACCGCGTTGCCTTTCCTCTCTCTCTTTTATACCCTCTCCTCTCCCTTTTCTCTTCAGACCTGTGAATTGCTTTTAAAGCTCCCTTTAATTATCGCGCTGTCCATGGTAGCTTCTGAGAGTATTGAATAGAGATTCAAGAGTGAGCTGTTCAAATGTTATGAAGAAAGCAAGAAATATCTTATCCCAAAAACTGAGTACTACAGAAGGATAGACAACATTAAATCTTCATCAGTAAATAGTCATGTGAAGAGTAGAAGTGACTATTCTCTTTTGTCCAAGTAAGTTATTTTGTTTTTGTTGTAAATCCCTGAGATATAATTAATTTTCATTACCTATTATGGTACACTGTTAATTATTGGTGTTACGTTTGTGGTTACAGTCAGATAACAGAGAAAGTTTCTCTGACAGAGCACCAATTTCAAACCTAGAGGTAATGTCAAGCAAGACATCCCACGCGTGATACCTATATAGCATTTGTTATGTAATTCCGTTTGATGACTATGACCAGTATTTCTTGTAGTCTCAGTTACTCCATGGTCTGACTGTAAAAGGAGTCAGAACATGGGGTAACAAAGACCACAAGTAATACTGATCAATTTTTCACGAAAATAAGTCAGCACTGTAAGGATTAAAATCATCATTATTATAACTAGCTCACATACCGTTTGATTATTTTCATGCAGACTGACAGATATATTTTGTAAGTATGTCATATGACATGATCAATCTTTGGTTCGTATTTCTTTGTAGTAACTGCTGCCCCAAACCCTAGCCACTGACTTTAACATTTATGGAGCAAATAAGAATAATGTTTTATCTCAAATAGTAGTGATAATTATAGTTTTACTGAATTAATGCATCCTATTTCTTTTCAGATATGGAGTCCACCAATGTGGTGAAGTGGAAAAGCAGTGAGCCACTACTGTATTACGAAACTATTGAGGAGACTTTTGACGTCATCAAACGTGCTCATGTTGCAACAGGACATGGTGGGCGTGACCGCATGATGAAGGAGTTACAACGAAAATATGCCAACATCACAACAAAGGCCTTGGAGCTCTTCAAATCATTGTGTGAGGAATGTCAGAAGAAAAGGAAAAGACCAATGACCAAGGGTGTTGTGGTGTGTCCTATCCTCAGCAAGGAATTTGCATTTAGGGGTCAGGTTGATTTGATTGACATGCAGTCAATGCCACACTCCAACTTTAAATGGATCACAAAATTCTGCATTCTTCGTCCACTTCAAACCAAACGTGCTCCAGAGGTTGCCTTCCAGCTTGTAGATATCTTCCTTCTCATGGGTGCTCCTGATATTCTTCAAAGTGATAATGGCACAGAGTTCACACCCAGGGTGATTACTGAGCTAAAAGAAATATGGCCAAGTCTCACCATGGTTCATGGGAAGCCCCGTCAACTACAAAGTCAGTGTTCTGTGGAACGTGTGAATGGTGACTTTATGGATATGTTAGTTACCTGGAAGTAGACAATAATTCACAAGACTGGTCAGTTGGTATCAAGTTTGTTCAGTTTCAGAAAAATGCTGCTCACCATTCAGGGATAAAGTGCTCTCCATACTCTGCTATGTTTGGTTGTGAAGCCAGAGTTGGTCTGACTTCTTCACCTCTACCCACAGAAGTTGTCTCAAGGTTGGAGAGTGAGGATGATCCCATAGCAGTTATGTCAGGAGATGATACAACAACAAAAAAACAGGTTCTGCTGCAAGTTCTACTGGTTCAATTACCACTAGCGAAGCGACTACAAGTGACAATAATGATTTATTGACCACTGAAGTGACTGAGGCACTTAGGCACTTTCTGTTGATGCCATTGTTAAAACTCCTCAGATACTTCAAAAACGTAGAGAAACGTAGAAACGTAGAGTGGAAGCATACAAAGGGCAGGTATCCCAAGCTGAGAAAATGGTCAAACGCAGTCGCTTAGACTTTAAAGTTAGTGAGCCTGGTGACAATGTTGCTGTCCCAGTTCCAGCTGTGGATCGTGGTAGAGGAGATCCGCGGAATATCCTGGGTGTTATTGTCAGCAAAGATTTTGACAATGAGCAGTATAAGATCGGTGTGATGTCGGGTGTTCTAAAGGGTCAGTATTCTAGAAACCAGTTTGAATTCTGCCCCCAGCGTTTGCTGACAGAAGATGACGTAAATCAGGATACTGCAGTGTCACTTCGAGAAGCTGTTATTGCATAATCTGCATGTGGTGGTCAGGGATTCACTAGA
>NC_051424.1:14323751-14326251 GCF_015228065.2 Penaeus monodon
TGCATGTATGTATGTGTATATGTATATATGTATATATATACATATGCATATATATATATGTATATATATATATATATATATATATAATATATATGAATGTAGGTGTATATATATAGATATATATGTATATGCACACACACATATATATTTGTATATGTATATAAATGTGTCTGTGTGCGTGCGTGCGTGTGTGTGTGTGAATATATAGATATATATGTATATGTATATATATATATATATATATATATATATATATATATATATATATATATATATATATATATATATATATATATATATATATATATATATATATATATAATATATATATGAATATATATATATATATATATATATATATATATATATATATATATATATATACATATATATGTATGTATGTATGTATTTGTGTGTGTTTGTCTGTGTGTTATTTATGATCATTATTACCCTAACAATTACCGATATCGTCATTGAAATAGAAAAAAACGGCGTTTTGGAGTAAACTCTCAAAAGGCAATATTTCGCAAGATTTTGCCACTTTTTTTACTTTCGTGATTTTTTTCTTTATCATAAATGGACAATGTTTTTGTTATTATCTTCATCTATATCATCATCATCATCATCATCATCATCATCATCATTGCTGATATGGCAGAAATCATTTTCCCTGCGTGTATTAAACAAGTTTGACTCGTCAATTCTAAAGCACCGCCGAAATTTTCGCACCTTTTCCTCTTGCTTCACGTTTTATCATGCCCAATGACGTTCTGTCAAGATAACCTATTAGATAACTGTAGATTGTCCTTTTGGTATCCTCCAGATTATAACAATCGTTCTGAATTATACTTATCAAACGCGAGATATAGTTTCATAACATACAAAGCGCCGTAAAAATGTTCTTCCCACAAGTCATAATTATCCGCATAACCAACAAAATGCTTAAATCTGAGCCCACAACCTGTTGATATGGCAGAACTCATCTTCCCTGCGTGTATTAAGCAAGTTTGACTGGCATTGCATAAATTATTTGTTGCGGGGATCAGTAAAACACAAAGTTGCTTCACTTATCTCTAGGTATTGAGGAGGAACCACGTAGCACCATAGAAGGTTGTTGACATTACAGATATAAAACTTTGCCGTGAGATGGCCTGCATAAACGAAAACATACTATTACATGTGTAACTTGACAAAATAGAATATCACCTTGGTTTAGGTAATGTGAGGTATATCGTAGGCACATGAAATAAAGGTATCTTTATACTAATAACCATCTTTGATTATTCCAACAATTATTTTCATTATTATCAAATCATTTTTATAATTACAATTTTATCATAATTTTATCATAATTTTCATTATTATCATTTGTATCATCATTATTCTCATAATTAATATAGTTATGATCATTATTATCACTATTACCCTTTAAGAATAATTACTATTAGAATAATAATGATAAATAATAATAATAATAATATTATTATTATCATTATTGTTATTATTATTTTTATTATTGTTATTATTATTATTATTTTTATTATTATCATTATTATTGTTATTATTATTATAATTACTGTTATAATAATTTCCATTATTATCAAAATTATTATTATTATTTTCTTTTTATCATGATGATCTTTATTATCCTTTATATCATCATTATTGTCACGATTAATACAAATATGATTATAATTATATTAATAATTGCCTTAATCATTATTGAAAAAAACGGAATATTGGAATTTTTTTCTTTTTTACTTAAAAAAATCGACACTAGCATTTTTATTATTATCATTATTATCATTAATATTATCATCATTATTATTATCTCTTTCATTATTATTATCGTTATTATCATCATTATTTTACTTATTACAGTTATAATATTTTGATAATATAAATCATTATAATAATAACAATAATGATAATAATAATAAAAGTATTAAGAACATTACAATAATTACTAGTATTATTATTTTCATTATTATCATTATGATTATAATTCTTACTTTTTTGTATTTATACTAATTGTAAAAAAGATAATAATGATAATAATAATAATAATAAATAATGATAATAATAATAATAATAATAATAATAACAATTGTTATTATTATTATTATTATTGTTATTATTATTATTATTATTATTACTATTATTATTATTATTATTATTATTATTATTATTATTATTATTACCATTATTATTAACAATATTATAATTACCATTATAATATTACTGTAGTTATCATTATTATTTTCATTATTATCATTGATATTGTTATTATTTCACAATTTTCATACTGATAATAAAAGTAATAATGATAATAGTAATAATAATAATAATAATAATAATAATAATAATAATGATAATAATAATAATAATAACAATAATAATATTATTGTTGTTGTTAGTTTCATTAGTATGATATTATCATTATTATTATTTCTATCATTATTATTTCCATTATTATGAAAATCATTAGTATAATTATAAT
>NC_051424.1:14333751-14343751 GCF_015228065.2 Penaeus monodon
GAAAAAGTGGCTTCAGTAACAATAAAACTAAACAATAGGTACAACTTAAGATTGTTCAAGTCTATGCTCCAACCTGCAGCTACAGTGATGAAGAAATAGAGAGCTTCTATGAAGATGTTCATTTAGCCAGCGAGAGAGTAAAAACCCATTTCACAATAATAATGGGAGATTTTAATGCAAAAATAGGTAAAAAGACAGTAGGAGAAACCGCAATAGGGAATCAAGGAATAGGTACTAGGAATGAGAGGGGACAAATGCTAGTTGATTTTGCGGAGGCTCGATCACTCAAAATCATGAATACATTCTTCGAAAAAAGACTAGAGCGGAAATGGACTTGGAAGTCGCCATCTGATATCAAAAACGAAATTGACTTCATAATTTCAAATAGGCGCGATATAGTAAAAAATGTGGAAGTTATTAATAAAGTAAATGTTGGCAGCGACCATAGAATGGTCAGAGGCCAAATTAAATTACACCTCAGAAGGGAAAGGTGTAAACTCATAAGAAAACCACAGCCAAATTTAGCTAACTTGAAGACCAGAGCGACAGAATTTAACCTTAACATCCAAAACAGATATTCACTTCTTAGCGACGAAGATCTCAACATTGACCAAATCAACAAACAGTTCAATGACATAATAAAGGAATCTGCACTAGAAGTAGGCGGTAAGAACGTCAAGCAAAGCTCCAGCAAGTTCTCGGTAGAAACTAAAGAGCTTATGCAAAAACGTAGGGTCATAAAAATATCGTCAATCAGGGACAAGATAGAATTAGCCGAACTAACAAAGACTATAAATAAAAAGAAAAGGGAAGATGTACGGAAATTCAATACTCAAATAATAAATGAAACAGTGATATCAGGTACTAGCATGAAAACAGTTAAAAGGAGACTCGGTATAGGGAGAAATCAATTGTATGCAATAAAGAAACCAGATGGAGAAGTAACATACAATAAGAATGAAATCATAAGAATAGTGGAGGACTTTTACAGGGATCTATACAACTCAAATGAACAGCCATGGATAGAAGCGAATGCGGTAACTAGAGACGTACCTAATATCACAACAGAAGAAATAAAAAGAGCGCTTAAAGGCATGAAGAGAGGGAAAACACCGGGGGAAGATGGAATTAGTATAGACCTTATAATAGATGCAGGAGAAATTGCAACAGTGAAACTAGCCAATCTTTTTAACAAATGCCTTATCAACAGGAAAACTCCGAAAGCCTGGAAAAATGCAACAATTATTTTGATACATAAAAAAGGGGACAGAAAGGATCTAAAAAACTACCGACCAATAAGCCTCCTTTCAGCTACTTACAAATTATTCACAAAAATCATCACAACTCGCATCTCTGACCGTCTGGATTCTAACCAGCCTAGAGAACAAGCAGGCTTTCGCAGTGGATTCTCAACAACAGACCACATCCACACGCTCACCCAAATAAAGGAAAAAATAAACGAATATAGGAAACCACTGTGTATGGCATTCATCGATTACGAAAAGGCATTCGACTCTGTAGAGACACCAGCAGTACTAGAAGCTATCCGAAAACAGGGAGTAGAGGAGGTATATTGTAAAATACTGGAAGATATATACAAAGATGGGACAGCAACCATCAAGCTCCACTCCGAAACCGACAAAATACCAATTAAAAAAGGTATTAGACAGGGCGATACCATCTCACCAAAACTGTTTACAGCTTGTCTTGAGGAAATATTAAAAAAGCTAGAGTGGAATGGAAAGGGTATCAAGATAGGAGACGAATATCTAAACAATCTAAGATTTGCAGATGATATTGTTCTCTTCAGTGAATCTGCAAATGAAATGCAGCAACTAATAAATGATCTAAATAGAGAAAGTCTGAAAATCGGACTTCGGATGAACAAGAAAAAGACTAAGATCATGTTCAACAGTAGAGTTCAGTTCGAACAGATACAAGTACAAGGCGAAGTGCTAGAGGTAGTGGACAAGTATATAAACCTAGGACAACTCGTACAGACAAACACATCTAGTGAAGAGGAAATTAAGCGACGCATCAGTCTAGACTGGAGCGCCTTTGGCAGGCACAGTAGCATACTAAGAGGTTCTTTGCCATTATGTTTAAAAAGAAAAGTCTTTAACCAGTGTGTCCTACCAGTTATGACCTATGGATCAGAAACATGGACTGCAACCAAATTACTGGAGAGGAAACTAATAAGTGCCCAGAGAGGGATGGAAAGACTGATGCTGAGAATTAGCCTAAGAGATAGGATGAGGGCGACGCGGATCAGGGAACAGACAAAAATAGAAGATATACTTGCGAGCATCAAAAAGAAAAAGTGGCAATGGGCAGGTCATATACATCGGAGACAGGATAACAGATGGACAAAGAATGTAACAGACTGGGTTATAGATAATTTAAAGAGACCAAGGGCCAGTCCAATGACAAGATGGCGCGACGAAATAACGAAATTTGGGGGCCGAGACTGGAAACAAAAAACACAAGACAGACATAGTTGGAAAAGATTGGGAGAGGCCTACGTCCTGCAGTGGACTGACCCAGGCTGATGATGATGATGATGATATATATATATATATATATATATATATATATATATATATATATATATATATATATATATATATATATATATATATATATATAGGCTTTTTCGTGTTAAGTCGGAAAAGTCTATATTTTGTTAGATTTTATCTTTTTTATTACCCTTTATAATATTAATGTTATTGTCATCATTATTTTCATAATTATCACCATAGTTATCATTTTTCCTAGCATAATTATCATAATTATCATTATTGTCATTAATGAGTTAATTATCATCATCATCATCATAATAGCTGTCATAATCATTATATTAATTTAGAACTGTGCCTTCTCAATAATAAGCATAATAATAACAATAATGATAATTGTATAATATTTTACTACTACTAATGATGATGATGCTGATGATGATGACAATAATAATATAGATAATAATACTAATAATGATAATAAGAGTAATAATTATAATAAGAATAGTAAAAATAATAATAATAACAACAACAACAACAACAACAACAACACAATAATAATAATGATAATAATTATTATTATTATTTTTATTATCATTATTATTATTATTATTATTATTATTATTATTATTATTATTATTATTGTTATAATAGCAATAATAATAATGATAAATATAATAATAATGATAATATTAATGATAATAATACAAATAATGACAATAACAATAATCATAATAATAATAATAATAATAATAATAATGATAATAATGATAATGATAATAATAACAATGATAATAATGATAATAACAATAATAATAATGATGAATACAATAATGATAAACATTTTATTATTATTATCATTCTTATTATTATCATTACTATTATCATTAGTATTATCATTACTATTATTATTAATATTATCCTTATTAATATCATTGTTATAATTATTATAATTATCATTATTATTAGAATACTGTTTATTATTGTTATTATTTCCATTATTACCAAAATTATCATTATCATTTTATCGTTATTATAATTAACATTCTCTTTATTCTCATTATTCTCATTATTATTGTCATTATCGATTTATTTATCATAATCGTATTCATAATTAACATAATTAAACCAAAATCATAATTTTTGTTTATTTGACTTTTGTATTTCAGTTTCCTTTTTCTTTTTCCTTCCCACTCTTCAGCTTGGAAATCGCCATCCTAACCTCCGTTAGGGTAGGAGATTCCTCGCTGGTGGGTGGGTCTGGCACAGGTATTGTGACATCGCTTGCATCCAAGCTAACTGCTCAAAATTCTCAGCTCAACGTTCAGCCCAACCCCAACATGATCTGAGATGATCTGTCCCTCCACTGATCGGACTGCAGTCATCTGCGAGGAGGCCTTAGAGTTCAGCTTTCTCAGGGCTTGGTTTCGTTTACCAAGAAATGGCCTTCAACCTCCTCAGCAAGATTCATGATGAACTGTTCCTTGTCCCTTCTCAGCAGTGTCCGAGCCCTATACACCAAAGAGTGATGCAAGACCTGATTGCCATTCAGCTGAGCCATGCGACATGCTTCAGTGGCCTCCTACGGGGAGATAGAATTCTGCCTTGCCCTCGGGCATATGCCAATGGACTCCTGGGCTGCTTTGAGTGTTTTGCGCTTGAAGAAATCCCACAGAACAACTGGGCCCATCAGGATGTCAAGTTCTGTAAATCGGTCAGAGACTGCCGTGATGAACCCATGGGCACACTCCTCCTTCCTTAGTGCCGAGCCATGGAGGCCGACAGACATCTCATAGCCAGGTTGGTCACAGCTGGATACCACATTGAAGTCGCCCAGAACAACGTGAATATCTCGCTGGGGGCAATTGTCTGCCACAGTGCGAGTTTGGCGTAGAAAGCCTCTTCCACATCGAGTTTGCAAACATCAGTAGGAGCGTATACAACAATAAGAGACATGAAGCCAAGGGCATGCTTCAGTCTTAATGCCATAATACACTCATCAACTGATGTCACCTCAACTACCGAGGGCTGAAGTTGGCTGGAGATGGCTATGGCTAGACCCTGGAGGTGATGACCATCTCTATGGCCCGACCAGTAGTAAGTGTACCCATCCATACTGATTATGCTGCTACCAGATCTTCTCACCTCCGAGAGGACAGCCACCTCAACTCCCAATTGTTTAATTCCCTCGATAGCAGAGGTAATTGCTCATCCTGCCGCGAGGACCAGATTTTCCAAGCGCCTACCCGGAAAGCGCGCCTAAGGTTAAGCTTCAGGTGCATGCCACCTCTGCCGCTCCTGCCAACGCTGCCTCAAATATTTGCACCCCGACATTTGCCCTCCCAACGTGACCCACAGCCCGCCTTGCTTACTGGGTGGGAGGGACTTGGTGTTTCTTAATTTTACTTTTCCATTGATATGTATGTATATAAAATTTGTATATATGTATATATATATATTTATGCATATATATACATATATACATACATACGTTTTTTCATTGATATATATAGGTATATATGTATATAAATACATATATATACATGGATATATATGTATGTATATATAAGTATACATATATAGAAATATTTATATATATATATATATACATATATGTGTGATATATATATTCATATATATACTACACACCCAAACACACACACATACACTTCGGGTTGTATCTGCAGCTGTCAGGAAGAGTTGTTATTTAAGGAAGGGTTGTTCATTTAAGGAAGGGTTGTTATTTAAGTATATGTGTATATATACATATATACATACATACATATATAGGTATGTATGTGTATGTGTATACATTTATACATATACTTATATACATATACTTTTATACATGCAAAGGAACCATGGAGGATTCCTTTTCTCATATCATATACAGAGTTAAGATTACAAAGAATTGATTTTATTTTATTGTCAAAACAAGAATTGATCCATTTAATTTCTTTTAGTTTTGTTACTTATTGGCTAGAGTTACACGATATAAAAACGCTTTTTTTTAATCCGTGTAGGGCCATGTGAAAAGCTGTATTTTGTAGTTTTGTCATTTCTGTGGTACAACTTGAAATTATGTGCCATAAGTAAGTACCATTCCTACAGTGCTCTGATGTTTTTATAATACTTATTTTAGTTATTTACCAAAAATAATGCTTTGTTTCCTTTTCATTTCATTAAAATGTCTAGTCTTTAGTTATTGAACTTAGATAAAGTGCCGGTATAGTTTCAGTTTCCCACAGAACATTTTGTTAATATTTCGACTTGACAAGCGGGTCTTCCCGGACAATATTTATATCATCAGATTTATTCCCGTGCGATGAGAATGAATCTGATGAACATTTCCGTCGCCTTCACCAGGCGGGATTTCACATATTCCAAATCCCCCGTGGTAATCGTACAATACGTCCTAACCAATAAACCAACCTAATCTTAACCCAGTGGGATTTATACACTACTATCTATATATTCCATATATAGAACCCGCCTAGCTAGGGGGCTCTGCCCCCTAGACCCCTGTGGTAATATATGCGCCTTGCCAGGGGGTTACACCACCTGAGCCCCCGTGGTATTATATGCCCCTTGCCTGAACCCCGTGACTTTAATACAATACAGTAAAACACAACCTTTATATGGCCTCAAATATCAATCTGTGACAGATACTAATGTGTTTTTTTTTCTACATATTCACTATACGGCGTTTATCATGGAATAGCGTCGCATGCGCAGAAGGTTATTGTGCAGAATAGCGTAACTAATTAATAAAACACGTAAAAGAAGTGTAATAAAAAAAATGTATTAAATTCATGAATTAGGAGAAACAAAACCATTCTCACAAGCGCGTAGTACTACATATAGTACTTGACAGATCGTAGTTATGAGTTACGCAGTCACATTTGTTTTGGTCCTCGAAAGTAAATACGAACGGGACTGAGAAAATATAGGTCGATCTTCTCTATTCTGTTTTGTATTTCCTTTATTTTCGATTTGCGGACCTTTTGCCATAGATGAAAAGTGTCTTAGTTGTCATCAAGGTAACCATTCCACTTTTTTTTACTGTAATCCTGAATGTCACAGACGGTAAATTTTGCAAGTAATGAACAGACTGAATAAAAATAATAAACTTTGCATCTATGGTGTTACCTTCGCAAGTTGATAATATCAAAGTTATACGACATGTGAGAGAGAAAAAAAAAATACCATCCCAGATTAATAAATATAAATAAAGAAATGCTCAAAGCGATCATTTCTCAAATGATAGCCATCTGGGGGCAAATGTGCCGCGCGGGAGTGTTAAAATGTCATAAAGTAATGCACATGCACACGACAGATTTGTAACTACGCACTTTAGAATAGTCACATGCTACCATGTGCGTAACAGGTAAATTTCAATAATGTTAGTATAAGTAGAGTATTGACATTTGTGGTTAAAATCCGCTACTTGTGATCATAAAATCGTCGTCTTTAGGGTGACGCCCAGTTCAGTGCTCGTTTCAGCATTCTGTATATCTAAGGGGAAAGCTGAATGTCCATAAATAAGCGAATCCAGAGACAATAGTAAATGGGAGGCTAGTGATCGTACGTAAAACAGTTACAGATATTTTTATGTACATGATAGCTATCACGTGGAATGTTAATAAATAGACATTGTGAGCCGACTCTTTTTGGAGGGAAAGAGAGAGAAAGAGAGAGATGGGTGGGGAGGGACAGAGAATAGGTATTATGTGATTATCGTGCACTGACAGCTCTGGCTTCACCGGCTGGAGTTGTTGACGTGGCCGAAGGTCAGGTCGTAATGATGGCAGATGATGACCAGAATTCAAATATACTTTGCAAATAAAATCGCCTAAAATGTATCGCCTCATCCATTATTGGTGCTAATGTACCCCTGAAAAAGTAAAAGCCGGACTCCAGTCACAACCCCCAAAACAAGGCATGGCCACAATATAATATACAGTATTTTCACAGAGCTGGTCCCACTGGTATTTTCCTTAATGTACAAAGGTTTTTGTAGTGGCAAGTAGATGAACCATTTCTTAACCCCCCTCTCCCCTTCAATGCCGGAATTGTGGAACAGCTTCAATTGGCAAGACTTTACTTATTCAACATTGAATTCCACATATTACTTCACAGATAAGTGCATACAACTAAAACAGTGCAAAATTGGAGAGGAAGTGCGAGGGTTGTTTTAGGTGAAGTGAATTTCCCCTGGCATCAGGCGGGTCACCCCGCAGGCTTCCGGACCGCCTGTTCCCCTGACGCTACGAATCTGTATAGGAACTCTACGGACTCCTTCGCCCTGCAAGATGACGTGGCTTTGCTCTTTTTATGTTTTTTTTTAAATAAGAGTGAATCTGTATTTTTTATATCCTTTGACTTACCTTTCCCATTGGTCCGTGATCTACATATACATATACACTATTTCTACTGCACGTAACACTACTTATACACTACTTACCTTATGTTCTGTACTTTCCTTGCCTTATTCTTTCCTTTTGTCTTCGACTAATTCACTTTAGTTTTGTTTCTCTCTCGTTTCTCTCTTTGTATTTTCCCATTTTCCCTCACGGATCCCTTCTTTCACTTTTTCGTACTTTCCTGTCTTTTATTTAATTTTATGTGCCCATTTTTGTATAGTTTTATTATTCTTTTTATTTTTATGTATTTTTAAACTTATTTTAAACTTACCACCATACACTATTTAATAAATCAATTGAACTGCATTATGGGTAAAAACGTCACCAAACGCGGGAAGCCACCAGTATAAAAGGTCAAACCAGGTCGGTCAGAAAGGGAGAGGCTTTTTATCTTGGTGACAGACCATTGGATTTTTAGCTGGCTGACTGGTGATTCTCGTGCTGTGGCGGGTTGCCTTTGTTGTCTCAAGTAAGTGTATGGTGTGTTATCTTGTGAATTGGTTATGTTCGAAAGATTTGCGCGTAATAAATGTATATTATGGATGCTCTTTTTTATGTTGCCTTTTTAGTCAGCCAGTGATGTTATTTTATTACTTTTATTGTGACTACGGGATCACTTTCAAATCATCCTCAAAATACGCCAAACCCACATGAACATTACCTGTAGATGGGTAACACGCTACCAAACCAACATCTCTAACTCTACGGAGTTTGATTTATCCACTACACTAGGAAGTACTTCATGAACCTACCGTTAAAAAAAAAAAAAGAAAAAAAAAGAAACTACTTAGAATTTATAAAGGAATACCATAAAGATAACGAAAACTCATTACCGTTCTAAGAAAGCACGGTGTAATACCCAAATGTAGAGTGCCCGCATTGAAATCGCCAAAACTAAGCGGCGTAGGAACTGCGACTACGCCGGCACTTTCCTTCAAGACGTATATCAATCCATAGCAAATATTTCAATTTTCGATAACCACTGGCTCCAAAAACTCTAGAACCATAAGACTATCACCACCTGTCTTATTTTTCAACCACCTAGTGTTGATAAGAGGCGCTTTATCTCTGAAGTAACGGAGAATTGGCTTCAAATTCAAAAGCTAATAGGAAGTTGACGTTGCTTGTGTGGCGTAAATATAACAGAGGCAAAATCTTTAACCAAGTGTGGGTATTAAGCGGGAATGAGAGACAAACAAAAAATAAATTCATTGTGCCACTCTTAAACAGACGATCGAAGTGCTGAAACGCTCGTCCCTTTAATGAAGAAAAATATTTTACAAGGGAACACATGTATTAGTAACGGCTGGGCAGCTTATCGCTCATTGAAAGATCACGAGTATGTCCACAGAATCGTAAACCACTCTGAAAATTTGTGGACCCCAAGGACTCGACTGTCCATACACAGACAATAGAGAGCCTGTGGAGGGACTAAAAAATGGACTAAAAGTCCCCTTTACCCATTACTGTTCGCGGTACGTATTTAGTTGAAAATACGAAGAAAATACCCTCCATATTTGTTTTTTATTGTGGCTGTATCCGCCACAAAGTGTGCAGACGAGGGAGTTAGCCCCTTGTATTATGTATCCGCAGTATTCTATCATTTTTGTTATGTGCGATATTCCCACGAAGTTCATAGTAAAACAATGTTACTGAATGTATAATAAATTTCTGGTATTTACAATAAGCATACTATCTGCCTGAAATACCGGTATGTACCGAGTACAGGATACATAAAAAGTAATGCATACCATAAGGTATAGTTAAGTACTACAATATATCTTGGTACATCGTATATAATTTAACAAAAATGGTCTATTTGTCTTCATGCATGAAATGTCAGTAAACGGTAACTGTTGCTTAACAGTCATTTATACCAAATTGGGGGATTGGCAATAAAAAAATAAAAAAATCACTGCCAATCACAGTTTCAGCAAATGACGTCATATTTCTCTGACCAATCGTAACTCGAATATTCCGGGTGCCTATGCGTTCCCCAAAGCTTCAGGTTTTAACCTGGTGTTCAAAGTGATGAAAAGTCTGTGCGGTTGAAACATTCAC
>NC_051424.1:14363751-14366251 GCF_015228065.2 Penaeus monodon
ATCTAGTAGCGGCCAAGCGAAGTATAGAAGTGATTTTTTTTTTGCCACATCAAAAACACTATTTCAGTAAACAAACCATGCTACATTATATTTCCATCATAGAACATGAACTGAAAACAAAGCTGCAATGAGGAAATATATTGATGCTTTAGTAAATATATAGATGCTTTATCACTGTATGTGTGTGTGTGTGTGTGTGTGTCTGTGTGTGTGTGTGTGTGTGTGTGTGTGTGTGTGTGTGTGTGTGTGTGTGTGTGTGTGTGTGTGTGTGTGTGTGTGTGTGTGTGTGTTTGTGTGTGTGTGGGTGGGTGTGGGTGGGTGGGTGTGGGTGGGAATATGAAGTCAATACTTGGTAACGAATTATGAAACAATATGTATAATTTCTTTCGGTTATTTTGCACGTTTTTGGTCCTGTGATAAGATCTGATCATAAATTTTACTACTATTAATACATAAGTCGTGGCGCTTCTATAAGGAGGTGCATCTACATTCGATTAACTGTGCGAGAAAGTACATGTTTGCTTCTCTCAATTCGAGCAACTGGTCATCTCGCTCTTTACTTTTATTTGTTATGCAATTTTTTATTTCCCTGCTTTTTCTCTACAATATATTTTGTTTAGTTTATATGTAGATAAAATTGGCATACTCACCTTTACCACAAAATCAAAGTATTTTGAGATGATTGTGAACTAAATAATTTTTTTTTCTTTTTAATCCCACCACGGATTCAGTTGACCATTTTAGAACACTAAATGTACGTTTTGCTCGGTGCGATTATCATGATTACCGCTCCACGATAACGGGGTGTGTACAATCGGTAATAAAAAGTACATAAAACTGAAACGATCGCTATGAGTTGATTCGGAATGGTTAGTACTTGACGTTATCAAAGCTCAGAACAGTTGAAGCTTCATATTGTGTTCGAATGGTGTTCCGGAGGCGAGGGTCTCGTATCGCAAACATAACTATATCACAATTTGAACTAAAGTCAACGGTAGCTAATACTACATGTTTTCTTATGACTTGTTTGAAGGAAACGAAAGATCAAGTGGATTACTTAGCTTCCAAAAGTAGATATTAGCACACTTATTTGTTACTTATATTCTACCAAGGACACTTTGTTACAGACCACCTTACTCATATATAATTCCGAAACTGTACATGCCATGCCCACTGTGAGTTTAATTTATTAATTGTCTATATAGATGGCTCCACAAGTACTAAGTCACCAATGAGCCTAGTACAAGTACTATCTGTCTCACCTGCATACCCTTTTCCTTGATCTTATATTGCTGTTAGTACTGCCATTAATACTATATATCTTTTTTCCCTTATTTTTTTCCTTTCTTTCTTTCTTCGCTTTCAGCCATTGTCATGTGGCCAAGGTTATCAAGCAATGGATCCCATTCATTGTTTCAATCTAGATACGGTCATAAAGTTTTGTCTCCTTTAGAAATATTATTATTATTATTATTATTATTATTATTATTATTATTATATTAATTATCATTATTTATTTATTTATTTATTTATTTTTGCCATCATCTGCTAACAGATTTAATGGTTTGAAATCTATATTTTTAATTTGGAGATAGTTTTTAAGGTGTATTTTGGGCATACTATCAGCAGATGATCTATGACAGTGTTGGTGGTGCAATGGAGGCACTGTGGAGAGAAGGCTCTCGATATTTAGGGAGTGAGGTGGGTCAGTCTTGTGACACTGACCCTGAAACAGGCCAACGCTACCTCCTCCTTTCTTTCTTTCTTGTGGGCTGTGTATCACAAGTCTATTGTGTGTTTGATTTTGTTGTGTATTTGTAAGTTGGTCTACTTAATTTGCCACAGATGTATTTTTGCTTTTAAAAGGGACACAGAACACCCGAGATCTGTATTGACTATGCTAAGATCAAGATCACCAGTTGGCCCGGCCAGTTTGTCAGCCTGCTCATTGCCATGGATGCCAGATTGGCTTGGTCCCCAGATTAACTTGTTTGATTCATTGACACTATGTAGTTTACGAATGATATTACCTAGCAGTTCATTTTTTGTGGTTTCTGAAGATTTAATGGCTTTAAGTGAACTTAATGAATCAGAAAAAAAAACTATATTATCGTGTAAGATCTATAGCTTTATCAACAGCAAAAAGTTCAGCAAAAAAATCGACGTGTGATTCTGCGGTCTGAAACTCCGTTCACATTCAGTCGACCTACATCTCCCACACAATTATTCATCGTGGAGCCTCCGGTATATATATACGAAAAGAGGAAAATGTTGAATAAGGATCTCTCTGAACCTCTGGCCTACCTCCGCCTCCGGCCCCTTAATGAAAGGCAGGCTTCCATGATGTTAAAATTGGGAGTTTTCCATTGTGCTATATGTGACAGTACCAGGGTATCGATGGCAGAGATCTATACCGATCCTCTCGACGAGGTCGTGGAGTCGTGTGGAAATGCCATCATTTCACAGAAAAAGTTCTGTCAGAAATTAAATTCTGAAAAAA
>NC_051424.1:14381251-14386251 GCF_015228065.2 Penaeus monodon
ATAAGTGTTAAGTTTTTATATGTGAGAGAAGGCGGTTCTCGTTTTAATGTTTGTCTCGTGTTTTACTGTTTTATGTCTGTTTTTGTCTTTTGTGTTTGTGTTACTGTGCCGTATTTCGTTTTGTCCTGTTTTATCTTTGTTTTACAAAATAAATAGATATTATAATACTTTTTGATAAGTCCCCGACTCTATGTAAGAAGGAAGGCTGAATAACGCCTAAAATATATTCTCCTATTCTAAAGCTAAACGGCAAACAATCAAAAACCCTAAAGTATAGATGAAGCATCTGCACACGCCTCTCATCGGGATTCACCACGCTACCTCACTTCGGCTCATTTGCACAACTACACTTCACACACATACATACGCACACCACTGTCGCTCCTTTCCACAATTTTTCTAACACTGCATCCTTCTTACAACATACACTCGTTCCCGAAGTACCAATCGGGTGGTGGCAGTGACCTCATTTACACCCTTTTAATGAGCCTGGGGGACGTTGTAATTAATGAACACAAAACACACACACAACACACACACACACAACACACACACCCCAACACACACCCCCAACACACACACACCCAACATCCCCCCCCAACACCACCACCCCAAACACACACACACACACACACCTCAACACACACACCCCCAGCACACACACACCCAACGCCCCCCCCAACACACACACACCCCAACACCCCCCAACATACACACACACCCAACACACACACACCCACACACACACACCCCAACACCACACACCCACACCACACACCCCCAACCCACACACCCCAACACCACACCCCAAACACCCCCAACCCCACACACACCCAACACACACACACTCAACACACACACACCAAACACACACACACCCAACACGCACACCCCCAACACACACACCCCCAACACACACACTCCCCCAACACACACACACCCAACACACACACACACAACACACACACAACACCACACATGTTTGAGTGTGTAACCTAACTATGCGCATGTACGTATTAGAATGGTTATATCATTATATATCGTTATATACTAGGAAAGAGCTACTGAAATGACGGCCCATTGTCCGAACCCGGAACTTCTGAGTGTTGTAGAGGGTCCCCAAGCTCCAGGGGGGAGAAAAGTATGATTAAATGAAATTAAGTTCTAATGATGGTTTCTCGAACGTGTATTTCCTCGGCTGACTGTAAGGTAATATGAATGAGAGAACATGGGATAAACATTTCACAATCATAATATTTATCAGGACTTCCGCATATATTGGAACTTGTCTAACTGGACCTTTGCTCATAATGGTTGAATAACCCCATTATATCCATATCTACCTCTTCTTCTTTTAACGGTAGGTTCATGTCTGAGCCGCTGTGGTCACAGCATGATACTTAATTGTAGTTTTCATGTTGTGATGCTCTTGGAGTGAGTACGTGGTAGGGTCCCCAGTTCCTTTCCACGGAGAGTGCCGGTGGTACCTTTTAGGTAATCATTCTCTCTATTTATCCGGGGTTGGGATCAGCACTTGACTTGGGCTGGCTTGGCCACCCAGTGGCTAGGTAGGCAATCAAGGTGAAGTTCCTTGCCCAAGGGAACCGCCGCGGTCGGTGACTCGAACCCTCGAATTCAGATTGCCGTCGTGACAGTCTTGAGTCCGACGCTCTACCATTCGGCCACCGCGGCCTTGACGATCATGGGCTTTCCATGATTTTTTCTTAGCAATTTAGAGCGGTGGTTTGCCATTGCCTTCCGCCCGGTGTTTTTATCGAGTCACCATCTCTATTTACCCGGCATTGACTTGAGCTGGCTTGGCCACCCAGTGGCTAGGCAGGCAATCGAGGTGAAGTTCCTTGCCCAAGGGAAACAACGCGCCGGCCGGTGACTCGAACCCTCGAACTCAGATTGCCGTCGTGACAGTCTTGAGTCCGACGCTCTAACCATTCGGCCTATATATATATATATATATATATATATATATATATATATATATATATATATATATATATTGTAGAGAGAGTGAGACAGAAAGAGACAGAGACAGAGATTGGTAGATAGAGAAATTTAATATTTAACAAATGTAACATATATGTAAGTGTGCACATATGCATATATTAGGTATGCAAATATGCATTGAGTAAATGTTATCGCTTTGTTTTTACAGTTATAAGCCTTAATTGTGACATTCGTCGGCACTTTATATTTATTCATTGTTTTAAAGGCTATTGTACATTTAAGATTTATAAGAATATATATATATATATATATATATATATATATATATATATATATATATATATATGGCTGGATTTTGTAAACTGATGAAAATCAAATATATCGCTTGTAATAAGAACGACATGATGCACGTTACCGACAGTAAAAGAAAACGTCTCACATCTAGCAACATACCTTCTTCATTATCAATATTTTTCTTCAGTCAAGTACCATTGCAAATGCACTTCCTTTTCTTCCACATTAACTTCTTTATTCTAAATATTTATGGAAAAATAATGTCATCAGTACAAAAATGGTATCAGTACAAAAATGTTGTATAATTTAATATAATTGCCGCAACCGACACACCAATGGATTGTTTAGCTTAATGTTCGAAAGATTTTGTGAGGTGTGTCTGAATTTATACCATCTATTACAATACATCGTTTTTTGGATGTAAGGTCTTACTTGGACACATTCATATCTAACATACCCTAGGATTTTATTTAAAGCAAAGGTAAAAAAAAATATAGTCCAGTTTTCGTTCGCACATTACCGTCCTTGTTCGCAATAAAATTAATATGTACTACGTCTTGGTCCTTCATCCTGTCGAGAATTTCGCTTTCTTCCATCTTCCTAAAATCCAAGTGAAAGATTATTCCGTTACATGTATTTAGTCCAATAGGAAATTACCTTAACTCCGAGATCATGAATTGTATCAGCTCAAGTAAATCCTTAATCTGAGAGTTATTTTGTACTTTTACAAGGAGGCTTTCATCTCGCAATTTTCTGACAACATCAGAATTGCCATCCACTTGATCATCAAGAACCTTTTTGATAATACAGGGGTTAACGTTCAAAGGCAATTGATTTTCATTCACATATTTAACATTCGCGAACCTTTCATTCTCCATTGGGATTTTGAAAAGAGATCTGGGTCTGTCAGAAGTTGGTTTCCATTGTTTAAAGTTGAGTTGGTCATAGAGTGGTCATAGTTGCCCCTTCTCCTTTAGGAGAAGGGGTAGCCGGGGTAGCATGCATCCTGGCTTTCAGACCAAGTCCGGACCCTTGACCCAAGGCTATAGTCCTGAAGGGATTAGAAACTCTTAACCTTTGATATCAACCTAACAGCAATAGCTAAGAGAGATTTTGCATTCTCCAGTACCAGAGGGGATATGTCAAAAAAGGTCAGAGTGCCGGTATTAGAGGACACTTCATTACCACTGAACTTTCCAAACAAATACAGGAACCAACAAGAGAGCTCTGGTGGGCCTAGAGAAGTCACATCAAAAAGGAAAACAAGTCAAAAGAAGAAAGAGTGCACTCAGAGAACACCCAAGACTACTGGCCCTCCCTATTGAGGAAAAAGAGTACCATGGTTCTGAGGTGAGACCCATAGCACTACTGTGGTTTTGTGTTACCTGCAAGATCAAAGCACTGGAGGTGCAGGCAAGGTATAAAGTTCTGAAAGATCAGATATTCATTCTTTATAATTTACTTTAAAAATTAGAGGCATCAGACACCAAGGTAGTTTTTGTGGCACATGACATTTAGCTTGTTACTGCATTGTGGGTGTAGTCTGAGGTTTACAAATTCTCATACACAAGTGTGTGAAGTTTGCGTGATTACTTGTTGGATTTCTTGGCTATCGACCAGAGGCATAAGCTAATGGATGCTATTCATTATTTCAGTCTAGAAGAGGTCATTAAGTTCTCCATTCGAAAACTGATGATTCTTTTTATCATGAAATAATTTTTAAGGTGTATATTGTTTGTATACTGATTGCATACTGTTAGTAAATGGTTTATGATAAGGCTGGTGTTGCACTGGAGGAGGGATATATTTTCAATATAGAGAGTAAGGTGGGTTACTTTAGTCGCATTGGCCCTAGAACACCACCTACTTCCTTATTTTTCTGTAGGCTGTCACAATTCTGTTTCATCTGACTATGTTAGTCAGTTATAGGTCCATTGGTCCACTCACTCTGCCATAGATGGATTTTTGCTTTTATTAGGGAAACAAAACAATCGACATGTACAGATTATGCTGGGTCCAGATCACCAGCTGACCCGGCTAATTTTAGCCTGTTCATTGCCATGTCAATCATTAACATAATTGATTTGTTAGCACTATGTAGCTTACGGCTGACATTTCCCAGCAGTTCATTTTTAGTGGTTTCTAGTGATTTGTTAAGGCCGCGGTGGCCGAATGGTTAGAGCGTCGGACTCAAGACAGTCACGACGGCAATCTGAATTCGATGGTTCGAGTCACCGACCGCCGCGTTGTTCCCTTGGGCAAAGGAACTTCACCTTGATTGCCTACCTAGCCACTGGGTGGCCAAGCCAGCCCAAGTCAGTGCAGTCCCAAGCCCGGATAAAATAGAGAGAATGATTACCTAAAAAAAAAAAAAAAAAAAGGTAACACCGGCACTCCGTGGAAAGGAACTGAGGACCCTACCACGTACTCACTCCTTGAGCATCACAACATGAAAACTACAATTAAGTATCATGCTGTGACCACGGCGGCTCAGACATGAACCTGCCGTTAAAAGAAGAAGTGACTTGTTGGCTTTAAGTATCAGAAAAAAATCAGAAAAAAACACTTATCTGACAAAAGGAGACAGTTGATAGGTTGATAGGTTGAGTAAGATCTGGCCTAATATGAAAGTATCTTATTTTTATATTTTGTCTTAAGTCTAAAGTTAATTTTACTAAAAACCAAAGAAAAACCACAATGCCCAGATTCTCGCGCTTAAAAACCAATGTGGGGAAGTATAAAAG
>NC_051424.1:14391251-14393751 GCF_015228065.2 Penaeus monodon
TCTCTCATAGCGATTCCCGATGCACCGAGTCAAACGCATTCTTGAGGTCGATGTAGGCTGCAAGCAACCCACGTCCAAACTCACGACGGCGTTCCACAATTACTCGAAGCACTAGTATTCGGTCTATGGTGGACTTGCCAGGAGTAAATCCAGACTGCTCCGGTCTCTGATGCCTCAGTAGGTGGATGCGGATCCGTTTCAGAAAAATGTGGGCGAGAACCTTGCCTGGATAGCTGAGCAGTGTATGCACGGTAGTTGCTACAATCCCGAACGATCCCTTCCCCCTTCCAGAGAGGGATGACCACGCCCCTCAACAGGTCAGGGGGAATGGTACCAGACTGCCAAATGGCAGTCAGGACTGGTGCAGACCCCAAATGGCACCCCAGCCATTGACAGTTAGGCGGAGGACTAACAGCCCCAAAGTCCTTGCCTTGTCCAGGAGACCTCTAGGCTAGGGGCTTCCCTCATGGGTGGATCGGCCCCAAGAGCGCGAGAAGTGCTTGAAGATCCAGTATAGGTTGGCAACATCTATCGGTAAACAAGTCTCGAAATACTATGCCCAGGCTCAAACTACTGACTGATAGCCGCCTCGCGTCATTCCAGTCCGTGAAGGTTGAAAAGTATTGTGTAGCACAGTCCTTGGATTAAGCAGGGAAGACGTTTACCATACCCCAATCACCTTTCAGCACTTTCAGTACCAGTAAGTTTTTCCCTATCCGTCCAGCATCGTTTGGCCCTTACCCCATGGAACTCAGATTTGATTCCATTCCGGTTTGCAAGCTCAGGCGCATTCTTGAGGTGATTAGGCTGCAATCTCCCACGTCGACTCGCCACGGACTTCCTAGCTGCTTCAAAGTGTAGATTCGGTCCCACAGAGCAACTGGGTCCGTCATGTTGAGTTCTGTGAATCGGTCAGCGATTGCCATGGTGAACCCACGGGCACACCTCCTCCTCCATTAGTCTGTCCAGGTGAAACACCTTAGGGTGGCCACTGGAGGGACGGGTAGTTTTGAAGTGGACCCGCAGGGTAGCCACAACCAGCCTATAGTCGGTGCCACAGAACTCGGCACTCCGGTAAACCCTGCAGTTCTGGAGGATCCTCCATTGCGTACTAACAAGAATGTGGTCGATCTCCTTGCCACACACACACACACACACTGTATTGTATTTGACTGAGTTCATTTTAGAAGTAATAATCATATAATGGAATAATTATAGATTTGATCGTCAAGTTTGAAGAATGATATAATTGAAGACATATAGATTTGAATTCTAAGAGTACTGATATATTAAGTTAGCATAGAGAGTAAGGAATTAATGATTTACTTTTAAGAGATCTCAGCTCTATGGAAGTGTGACTTAACAGTGATGATGATTTTAATTTCCGGTAGAGCGTAAGAATAAGTTTGTGTTTTGTATGTAATCATTAATCATTTCCTAAAATAAGTTTGCTTGAGTTAATTGCGGCTTAACAATATTAATTCAGTATTATGATTGCCTCATTAAGCACAAGACATTTTATGTCCATTTTCAGAACGTACTCATTTACTTTTTACTGGAGATAATCTTGAGTTTAAGTTAGTAATTGTGTAAAGACATTAACTTAAATATAATTCTCACTATTTTCTGTATTTGAATTTGTTTACAAATATTTTTATGATTTCAATCATTGTATGTGAAGAAAGGAATTCTTTTATTAACTGCTTACATCTATTTTAAGCATTGGCATTGGTAATTAATAACAGCTTGCTTAAATTTATATTATGTAGTTTGTATGTTAACAATTAGAGTAAAATGGCAAGTTAAAAGATGGATATTTAATATGGTATAATTATTGTATTAGATTATAATGAACTCAGATGTTATATTATTGACATATAAATTTATGTGATTGACTTTACATGTTTACTATATATAATACTTTACAGTTAATAAATTAGTTGTAAATTCTCTAATAAGTTGTGAACTTTCCTTTACTTTAGTCTAAACAAATTAATACAAGTTGAAAGAGTAAGATCTGTGAGAGAAATATGACTAGTATGAACTATTAAGATTATATCAGATACTGAGGAGATAATATAATTGTTGGTGCAAAGAGGCAACAACATTATATGATTTACATGGGGAAAATAGTATCAAACTTATTCACAAAAAAATAAAGAAACCCACAGCCTAATTGAAAAAACTTTATTTCAGGTGAAATACATACACAGGTACAGTCAACTGCATACAAATTATAAACATTAACAAATTTTAGACAACAATATGATATTTACTTATTTCGACACTTGAGACAGCCTTGTAACATTTAGATCTGCTAGTAAAAGATTTGACAAATCCTTGTCCACCAGTAGTTGATTTCTTCAAAGCCTGTCGTAGGGAAACCAGGTCTTCTTGGTTGACATCAGACAGAGTAAGAAGTGTCTGAGGACAAATATCAAACTGATTGCGGGAGTACTTGGTCTTCAAAATCCCATTCTTCACAGTTATTGTGTACAAA
>NC_051424.1:14398751-14404367 GCF_015228065.2 Penaeus monodon
TTGCATTTATAATATATATATATATATATATATATATATATATATATATATATATATATATGTATATATATATTATTTAATATATTATATATATATATATATATATATATATATATATATATGTATGTATGTATATACACCACACACACACACGTATATATAGATCTATGTATAAATACTTATATACACATATATATGTACATGTGTTTTTGCATTTGTATATGTGAGTGTATAGATTGTACACTCACATATACAAATATAGACTGGTGACCTCACCTCATTCCCCCCATCCTTCCTCCAGCTGTTTCAGTCACTTCCGGCAGCTGGGACGGTCACTACTTATAGTGAGAATGACCTAGCTTAGAGGAGTTCATGTCCAACGCACGGCGCAGTAAGGTCGGCCTAGCCTTCGCCCTCAGGGCGGGTTGAACCGACACCGCGACCGCTTTCACTGCTTTTACCCAGCGAAGAACCTACGTACAGTGACTACCATTGCTGTTCACAGTCATAGACTCTTACAGACTGGTGGCAGGGTGGTCGCTGCGTCCTTTCGGCTCTCAGCATGAACGCAAAACCTCCGAAGAAAAAACGCCCGACCGCTCCAAGACATGTCTAAGAAAAAAAAAACATATAAGTACACGTTTGGGCCCTTCCTTCTTTATTTCTTTTCCCTTCCTACTTCTCTCATAAATGTGTTAAGTTGTTGTGACAGCAAATGGCACATTCTCACACTATTCTCCTGACCTCAGATCGCCTTACCATGTGAGTGCAGTATGTGGTCAGCAAGCATGAATATCGTTCGTTAGTTAATTAGCTAAGTAATTTCTCTCGTTATTATAGATTTTTGTTGTTTCATTTGCTATGAATTTAATGCGTTCGTGATTTTATCTTATCGCAAATATCATTTCATTTTATCTCATTCCCCCCTTGCCCCGACCTGACCCGCACTTTCTCTTTCTCTTGTGTTCGGTTGGGACGAGGAAAAGGTCAGTAGATAACCGTTTTTTCCCGTCTTGACCTGACCTCATTTTTCTCTTTTTCCGGTCAAACCTAGGGGATTAACTGTAGCACGGTTACATTGCTCATTGGTGACACGTTCTATCGGCGCTAGAATGGAGCTTGTAACACGATTTTATTAAAATTGAATATAGCATAGGATCTCCCCCCATGTCATAGTACACAGGGTTGCCCTATATACCCCGGGGTTGTGTAAACGCCTAATAGATCTGTGCTCTGACATTTGAAAAATAGTTACAGGTAAAACCGAAGTTATTAATTCGATCACCAATTTTGAGTCTGTGTGACCCGCAGGTACTTCCGTTAATTAATGTAGGACTAGGAGAATAATTATTCGCTTATTAATCACACCCTTCTAAAACCTAATGAAGTCGCTTGCATGTTTTGGGTGATTCGTCGATTACTACAAATAAGCGTTCGGTAAAGCCGCAGAAGCGTTGTGCGGTCTGCACCCCAAGATAGATGTGAAAGAACCCGCAAAATTCTAAGTGCTTTTGTAGCCTTCACTTTTAACTGTTTGATGTGAGGCACCCATGTAAGTCTTGAGTCAAAAATTAGACCCAAGTACTTCACCTCTTAGACAAATTGCAGTGGGTTTGCTCCTAAATAGAGGGAAGGATGGAACTTTCCTCGTTTGTGGAAATGTATAGCCATGGTCTTGCTTGGAGAAACTTTGAGCCCATGATATGTTGCCCACTGTACAACTTGATTTATTGCAGTCCGCATGTGTCCTTGCACATCCTATAAGCTTCCTCCTGAGCAGTACAGTGTAAAGTCATCCACATACAGATTACATGAGACAGCACTTGGAACAACCTTTACGATGTCATTTACAGCAATGGCAAACAGGGTCACACTTAAGACACTCCCTTGTGGGACCCCTTCCAGCTGATCTTCCAGGTTAGAGAAACTGTTTCCTACCCGAACTCTAAACTTCCTGTCAGCAAGGAAGCTTTGTATGAAGGTAGGTAATGCTCTTCTTAAACCAATGTCATACAGCTTCATGAGTATGCCATGCTTCCAATTATCGTAAGCCTTTTCAAGGTCAAAGAAGACTGCTATCATGTGATGTCGCTGAAGGAATTCTGTATAGCAGTTTCCATCCTCACAAGTGCATCTGTGGTTGATCTCAATTTTCTAAAGCAATATTGATATGGGGTCAACACGTTTTCTCTTTCTAGCAGCCATGTCAACCTGAAGTTGACCATTTTCTCCATCAGCTTGCAGATGCAGCTGGTGAGAGAAATTGGTCTGTAATTTCCTGGTGTGGAAGCATCCTTACCAGGTTTAGGGACAGGAATGATTATAGCCTCTTTCCATGTGGATGGCACTGTACCCTCCCTATAGATTTAGCTAGCTCATTTGCAGCATCTTTTTTGTCTGTGATGATTATGCCATCTATCTTCAGAGCAGGTTGTGACATGGATGTGCTCTTTCCAGCAATCTTATGCACCTTGTCCCATACCCATGCTAAGGGGGTCCCAGAGTTAATCGAGGAGACATACTGTCTCCACGATGTCCGTCTAGCCTCCTTTAGCACGCGCCTGGCCTTGGCTCGGGTCTTTTTGTAATTGATCAAGGTTACAATGCTGGAGCGTCGTTTCAACTGCCTTCATGCAGCTTTTCGTGCTCTGACAGCTTGTTGGCATTCATCAGACCACCATGGTACTGGAGGTCGACGGTAATGCCCGCTACTTTCGGGAATGGATGCTTCCGCTGCAAGGTGAATTCATGATGTGAAGTGATTAACAGCATCTTGAATACACTGGAAATCATTCACAGATCCTTGCAATACTGCAGTTGATCTAAAAAGATTCCAGTCCGCATGTTCAAGTTGCTATCTTTGCACTCCATTGACTGGAATACCATTCACCTCCTCCAAAAGTATTGGAAAGTGGTCACTTCCATGTAAGTCTTCCATGACCTGCCAAGTGAAGTTCAACTGTGAACCAGGTGAGCCTATTGATAGGTCTATATTGGAGAATGTCCCAGTTTGAACTTGGAAATGTGTGGGAGTGTCACTGTTCAGTAAAACTGCATCTACTCTTAAGAACAAGGACTCCAAGCTCTTCCACGAGGGTTGCACAAAGTGTCTCCCCAGAGGTGATGCCGACCATTGAAATATCCCAATAGTAGAAATGGATGTGGCAACTGCCCAAGTACATCTTCCAAATCATTAATAAGACCATTGTCAAAGGTCCCATAATGGGCTTGAACTTGAAATCCTCTCAGGGAAATCGGACGATTTTCCCTTGTCATAATCTCTCGTAGATATACACAAACTGGATTATATGAAGCTATCAGATGTTGCAGTTTTTCCCATTTTGCATGAATTCCCTGACAGTTCCATTGTATTAAGGTATCCAGTTCTTTATATTATTTCTTCATAAGGTGTTTGGCAGCACCTGTGGTTTGCCCCACACCTTTAGGCTGTCCCTTTCCAGGATCCTGAGAGTACCTTTTTAATGGTTGTTTACCTGTGGAACTAGTTTCCACAGGATTCCCTTGGACAGCTTCAGGATTTCTTTGCCTAGGCAAAGAACGGACCTGAGCCTTTGCTTCAGGGGTATTCTGTCTAGCAGTGGAGGCCCCTGTGGATGTTATGGCAGCTGGAGTTTTTTGGACAGGTTCTGGATTCCTTTGCCTGGGCAAAGGGCGTGCCTGAGCCTTTACTTCAGGGGCATTCTGCCTAGCAGCAGAGGCCCCTGTGGATGTGGTGGCAGCTGGAGCTGTCACCGTTGGAGCCTTTAATGATTACTTTGGGAGGAGTCTCCTCAATAGACCCCTCACTCCTACTCCGTTTCCGGTGGAACAACTCACCAGAGGCATTGTCAGCAATTTGAGACTGATGTTTAAAGGAAGTGTCAGAGTGTGTGTTGTAAGAAGTACTGGGGGGCAAGGGTTGGCGGGAAGTAGGATGGGCTACTACCGAAGCAAAGGACCTACCTGGGTGTGAAAACAGCACATGGGAACGTCGCTTTGCCTCTGGAAAACTAACTTTCTCTTTGCTCCTTATTACTAATACTTCCTTTTCAAATTTGTATCTTTTACATTGCTTTGAAGAAGCTTCATGAGCTTCTTTGCAGTGGTAACAGCATATTGGACCTGGACAGTTGTCATCTCCTTGATGACCTGTTGTACCACACTTTACACATACTCTTGGTTGCCCATTCTCTTTAAAACGACAAAAGTTGGCTCCATGCCCATAGCCCTGGCAGTGAAAGCACTGCATAGGGTTGGGCACATATGGCTTTACCTTGAGGTGGTACCATGCTAACTTAACCGATTCTGGAAGGACTAACGTGTTAAAAGTTAGAAGAAGAGTTGGTGTCGACTGTTCCAAACCATCAACTTTCTTCTTAAAACGTTTTACTGCCACTACATTAAAATTCTCTAGTTCCTCTAACAGTTTCTCCTCAGAATACCTCATCAGGTCTCAGGGAAAAGACAATTCCCTTACACTGATTGAGGGTTTTTATTTGTTTTTATTATTTTAATTGAGTTTACCCCTTTTTATCTGATTTTCTGTACTTGTTTTATTTATAATTTAATACTGAGACTTTCTTATGATATATTTTTTTTTTATTGGCTTTTATCCTTTTCGTATTCTGTCAACTTTTAAAGTTTCGGTTTTACTTCATTTTTTATTTCGAGTTTTAGGGGAAACGTTTTATGCATTTCGTTTATTCTTTCTTTTAAGTACATCGGCTTTCTTTTTCTATAATTTTCTTTTTATGTTTACATTTTACTTTTACCCATTTTTATTTGTATGTTTTTAGTCTATTTGTTTAATGGAAACATTTTGAAAAATGTTTGCCTCTGACGTCACCGAGGCAATGTAAACAAGATAATTTGCAAACAATAAAGAGTTGGTCAAGACAGTCAGCGGGTGTTTATGTACGATCCCCAGTCACAAAAACCGGCGTTGTCGCCATTTTTCCAAGCGAACAACAGAGGCGATCACGGAAGACAATTAGTTAAGTACTGACGTACCTGACATTCTTTGCTTAGGAGCTGGACGTGATCACAAGAACATTTTTATTGAATAATTTTAACGTCTGGTGTTAATCATGAACTGGCTGGTATTCTTTCCTTTTTTTTACTTGTAACTTTTACTTTTTCATAGGAGGTCTGAGTGATTTTAGTTTTACTGTCTTAGCTTCACCAGATCTGGGTTTTAAGCTGCCGGTGTCATTGAGTCCTCAACTTCACCATGGTTGAGCCCTGTTGTCGTGGTGAAGGAGAAAGATGGATCACTTAGGTTTTGTGTGGATTATAGGAACTTGAATGCAGTAACAACAGCAGACACATTTCCTCTGCCAAGGATTGACGAGCTTCTTGATGAATTAGGCCCCTCTGACACGTTTACCACTCTTGATGCAAGGGCAGCTTATTGGAGTGTTGAGGTTCATCCCGAGGACCGCCCCAAGACAGCATTTAGTGATGGATATCGGCTTTTTCAATTTCGGAGACTACCTTTCGGCCTTAGTACTGCGCCTACCACTTTCCAGAGGACGATGAATATTGTCCTGTCATCTGTCCTGGGACACCACACCTTGGCGTATTGGATGATGTGGTATTTACTCTAGGGGCTTCCCA
>NC_051424.1:14404467-14409467 GCF_015228065.2 Penaeus monodon
CCAAGTTCAAACTGGGACATTCTCCAATATAGACCTATCAATAGGCTCACCTGGTTCACAGTTGAACTTCACTTGGCAGGTCATGGAAGACTTACATGGAAGTGACCACTTTCCAATACTTTTGGAGGAGGTGAATGGTATTCCAGTCAATGGAGTGCAAAGATAGCAACTTGAACATGCGGACTGGAATCTTTTTAGATCAACTGCAGTATTGCAAGGATCTGTGAATGATTTCCAGTGTATTCAAGATGCTGTTAATCACTTCACATCATGAATTCACCTTGCAGCGGAAGCATCCATTCCCGAAAGTAGCGGGCATTACCGTCGACCTCCAGTACCATGGTGGTCTGATGAATGCCAACAAGCTGTCAGAGCACGAAAAGCTGCATGAAGGCAGTTGAAACGACGCCCCAGCATTGTAACCTTGATCAATTACAAAAAGACCCGAGCCAAGGCCAGGCGCGTGCTAAAGGAGGCTAGACGGACATCGTGGAGACAGTATGTCTCCTCGATTAACTCTGGGACCCCCTTAGCATGGGTATGGGACAAGGTGCATAAGATTGCTGGAAAGAGTACATCCATGTCGCGAGGTAACAGGTTAGGTTACCCTTGAGGCAAATCATACCTCCAGCTGTTTCAGTCACTTCTGGCAGGTGGGACGGTCACTACTTATAGTGATAATGACCTAGCTTAGAGGAGTTCGTGCTTAGCGCCTGGCGTGGTAAGGTCGGCCTAGCCTTCCCCCTCCGGGTGGGTTGAACTGACACGTGACCCGTGTACTGCTTTACCTATAGACATTGTCTCGTATGTTCCTTTACTGTGTTGAACTCTTATCAATAAAGAGTGAAGCCATCAGACAAAGCCATTGTATTAGGACTCATAGCCTTTTACTAAATAAACTGTGTGTGTGTGTGAGAGGTGTGTGTTATAATATTATGCAAGATATAAACTGCAATGCTTCATAAGATATATCAAGCACACATATGATATAACAGGGCAATATAGTATATATATATTTATACATATACATACATATTATACATAGTGACCTTGGTTCGAGTCCTGGTCAGGGAGGGTATTTATTTATCGATATCAATTCGGCATTGCATTATTCCATCTTTCATATATATATATATATATATATATATATATATATATATATATATATATATATATGTATATGGAGAGATGCGACCACCTTACATCGACATCGTCTAGGCTACAGATGTCACTAGGAGATCGATGAACGTGTTCCACGCGAGTGTCAGCACTGTCAAGCCTTCGTCGAGGAGCCTCTCCTACATTACATACTGTCCTTGACAGTATCAGGTCATAAGATTATTTTAATCGTTACGCTCAAGACCCAACTGATGCCCAAGCAGCAGCAGACTGTATTCTTGTCATGCTCAGTAATGAAGATTCCTTTGACACCATTAGCAGATCTCCTCTACCTAGATAGCAGAAAGCCTCTTGGCTAATCTATTCAAACACTACCAAATACATGCCTCCATCTTGTAGGTGTAAACTCCTAAGAACCTATTAATCAGAGACCTACCCTAAATAAGAACAATTACCGGGTGGCCTAGGCGAAACCCGGTAATATTTACTACTTCATCAGAGAAGTAGTAAATAAAAAAAAAATTACCACGGCTTGTCACTTTGCCCGCTTCGGCCCGCCTAGTGGTCGTGGGATCAGCGCTGACGAATTATAAACGGAGAGATTTCAAGGACTGAACATCTTACAAACTTGCTACGGACTCTTGACTCGATTGCCTGTGATTATGGGAGTGTATTCGTGTAATTGCATAAGACAGACACGCGAGTCAGAGGACGAGCAGGATGGAGATTTTCTACGGAAAAAGGGAGAAAAAAAACTCCCCCCCCCCAAAAAAAAAGCCTCTTTTCTTCCTTTAATTTCTCATCAATTTCTATCATATCTCTATTTAATTATTTATACACCCACTTTGATTTGTTGTGTTCCAACTATTACTCTGTTCTTTGGTTATTTGTTCAATACCCATTAGTTCCTTTTTTTCACCAGTTTGTCATGTCAGTTATTTCATCAATTTCTGTTCCGTTCGTTGTCTTTTTGTCTTATTCAACCACCTATGCTATATGTATATTATGTTCACACCTGATCTACCTGAGAATCCTCCCCTCTTGCTACCGTCAGACCAAGTTGTCATAGCCTTTAATAACCCCAAGATGACAAAACATACCGTCTGATTCGTCCTCCGCAATTAAACTGATTTAACATATGAATACCACCTTGTCTATCACCCATATCACACATCTGTCCACCTCATCACCACCCAGTCCTCTTCTTTGCATTTATCTAGATTACCTCCCCTTCATCACTCATAATATCATGTCTATTTTTGTTTGTTTTAGTACACTGTTGCCTTCTTCTTTTAACGGTAGGTTCATGTCTGAGCCGCCGTGGTCACAGCATGATACTTAATTGTAGTTTTCATGTGATGTTCTTGGAGTGAGTACGTGGTAGGGTCCCCAGTTCCTTTCCACGGAGAGTGCCGGTGGTACCTTTTTAGGTAATCATTCTCTCTATTTATCCGGGCTTTGGGACCAGCACTTGACTTGGGCTGGCTTGGCCACCCAGTGGCTAGGTAGGCAATCGAGGTGAAATTCCTTGCCCAAGGGAACAACGCGCCGGCCGGTGACTCGAACCCTCGAATTCAGATTGCCGTCGTGACAGTCTTGAGTCCGACGCTCTACCCATTCGGCCACCGCGGCCTTGACGATCATGGGCTTCCATGATTTTTCTTAGCAATTTAGAGCGGTGGTTTGCCATTGCCTTCCGCCCGGTGTTTTTTATCGAGTCACCATCTCTATTTACCCGGCACTGACTTGAGCTGACTTGGCCACCCAGTGGCTAGGCAGGCAATCGAGGTGAAGTTCCTTGCCCAAGGGAAACAACGCGCCGGCCGGTGACTCGAACCCTCGTACTCAGATTGCCGTCGTGACAGTCTTGAGTCCGACGCTCTAACCATTCGGCCACCGCGGCCCCACTGTTGCCTTAGTTACCAAATAATGAAAAGAAAATAATAATAACAATAAATATGAAATTATAAAGAAAACACAAGAAAATCAATTTAAAAAAACTCGTTCCCTTGTTCATTTTAGCAATAACGCAAAAAAAAAAATATATATATAATATACTTAAATAATCCTAAATATCGTTCTCTCGTTTTTATGCTATAGTTTGTGTTCAAGAGTTATTAAATAATAATAATTTAAAAAAACTAAAACAAAATAAACGAAATAAAACATTGTTCCTTAATATAATTACAGCTGCAGTGGCAGTCCATTGAAGACTTACCTACTACCACAACAAAGACTCCCCAAAGAGATAAGACACCAGTAATCTCAAATAGTAGATGCACAACCATCCATCCACTATAATGGGAAGTGGATTAGTGTGTGTGTGTGTGTGTGTGTGTGTGTGTGTGTGTGTGTGTGTGTGTGTGTGTGTGTGTGTGTGTGTGTGTGTGTGTGTGTGTGTGTGTGTGTGTGTGTGTGAGAAGTCCACAGCTGCATAAAAAGGGAGTGTGTCACTCTTAGTAGGACCTATGTAGAGAATGTGAGTTAAAAGTGGGAACATATTTTGATGACAGAAAAATTTTCCAATACGAAATGCGCACTTTGACCAGGGGCCTTTCCTAGTTCTTCTGAAAACAGCATGATCCCTTCCGTCCTCCAGTCTACCTCGAAGCTTTCTTGACTGCTGGAAATAAGCTTCCCTTCGACCCTTGCTTCATGTTTTGTTCTGATGCGCTCCACACCAGATATCGTCCCTTGCCGTTCCTTCAATACCCTATGACTCGTTTTTACCTATTATGTCGTAGACGTATAACTATCCCGATCAAAATACTCTTCCAACTTCCAGGATTTTCACAGACCCGCAACTGATTTTGTTTTTGACATTCTTATCAAAGTGTTGACTGGTTTACATAAGACTAGCACAGCAGGGTGTGTAGAGCCTAAGCTTTGGAATAAGTAAGCATACACGGCAGCCTACCCAACCGAGCTGCACGGATTGCGTATGTCCACTAACGACTTTAATTGTATTTAATTCTTATACGAACAGTAGCTGGTAATTATTATTGGTTGTTTTTCTAATGGCAGTTTTGTATGAATTTCTCCATTTCTATGATAATGTATCATCTTTTATTATCACAGCCATTGTTTACGTACGTAACTTTATAAGCTTACTTTCCACTACATTCATTATTGTCCCACTGTAGTGATTTTATTTTATTAGTCTTAATTACCCTTGTTAATTAGGTCATTAGTCGCTGCCACCACTTGGTTAGTACGTCCAGGAACAATACATGTATCAAAAGGAGGAGACGTCTAGGAGTGTAACGAGATAAAAAGAAAAGTGTATGTGTGAGAATAGGAAGAATGACCTAATTCACAAGGGTTTTCTGTCTGGTAAGCGTGGTTAACTCCGAGGGGAGTGCATGTCAGCCTTAAGGGCTGATAGAAGGTAGTCAATTGCTTGCCACAGGTAGCCAAATTATGGTATCATTTGTCTCTTAAATGGGTTTTAATTAAAAAGAGGAATTTATTTCACGATGCTTAAAATAATTTTATTGATAAAAAAAACACTTTAAAAGTAATACACTTAAAACAAAACCGGGAAACAAACACTAAAAAGAAACACCGGGGAAGCCCCCCCCCAAAAAAAAAATTGACGGAAAAAGTACAAGATCGAACGATAAAACCATATATATATAAAAAATAACACGGCGGAGCGCTCTGTTTTAGTATAAATGTTAAACTTAAAAAAAACATCTTACCGCCATGAAAAACCTCGTCCTTACGTTATTAGCTTCCGCCGGGTATACTCGGCCGCTAAAGGATGTCTCTTAGACAAGGCTATCCTACCTGTCTTCTCGCTCGTCCCCAGCAAGAATTTAATGAATGGGCTAGTAACTGGCCCGGGAACGAACAAACGAATCTCCCCTCCCTAGATGGCG
>NC_051424.1:14419467-14421967 GCF_015228065.2 Penaeus monodon
GCGGACATTGGGTCCCACAGCCTGCCAACCCCCTTTGTTTAGGGCAGCATCGACAGGGGTGGCAGAGGTGGCGTTCAGCTGGGGCGACCGTCTGAGGCTTAATCTCAGGCGAGCTTTCCGTTTAGGTGCTTAGAACATCCAGTTCTTGTGGCAAGACAAGCGGTTACCTCTGCTATTGAGGGAATTGGAGAGGTTGGGAGTTGAGGTGCTGCCCTCTCGGAGGTGAGAAGACAATCAGTGTGGGTGGGTACACCTACTACTGGTCAGGCTGCAGCGATGGTCATAACCTCTAGGGAGTAACCATAGCCATCTCCAGCCGACTTCAAGTTGAGTAGTTGAAGCAATACCGGTTAATGAGTGTATCATGGCATTGAGACTAAAACATGCTTTTGGTTTCATCTCTTATTGTTATGTACGCTCCTACTTATGTCTGCCAACTCGATGTGAAAGAAACATTCTATACGAAATTCACATCTGTGGTAGACAGTTGTCCCCAGTGAGACATTTGCATTGTTCTGAGTGATTTCAATACAATAACCAGCTGTGATCGAGCTAAATATGAGATGTCTGATGGGAGATGATCCTAGCAGGAAGAACAACCTCCTTCTCTGAGACTTTGCTAGGTCTCTGAGATTGAGGATTTCTGGCTCCTGGTATCAGCGCTCCAACCCGCATCACAAGACATGGTATAGTGATACGAGTACTGTGGCCAAGGAGATCGACCAGCACTCGATGGAGGGTCCTTCATAATTGTAGGAGTGCTGAATTCTGTGGCACTGACCATAGGCTGGTAGTGGCTACTCTACAGGTCCACTTCAAAACTCCTCGTCACTCCAGTGGCCACTCTAGGGTGCTTCACTTGACAGACTAAGAGAGAGGGAGTGTGACCATGGATTCGCCACAGCAGTCTCTAATCGATTCACAGAATTTGATAACCTGACAGACAGTTGCTATGTGGGAGTCCTTCAACTGCAAAACACTCAAAGCAATGCAGAAGTCCATTGGCATACAAGAGCAAGGCAGAATTTCATCTCATTGGAGACATTGGAGGCCAATGAAGCATGTCGCATGGCTTGGCTGAATGGCGATAAGGACTTGCGTCGCTTTTTGGTGTGAAGGGTCAAGGAACAGTTCATCAGGTATCTTTCTGAGGTTGAAGGCCATTTCTGGGTAAATGACCTTTGCCCTGCCTATCAAGCTCTGAGAAATTTGAACTCTAAGTACTCCTCGAAGGTGACTGCAGTCTGCTCAGTGGATAGACAGATCATCTCAGATAATGTTGGGACATGTGAACATTGGGCTGAGTATTTTGAATAGCTGTACCAGGTAGACCCCTCCAATAGTTAGCTCAGATACAAGTGGTATCACAATACCTGTGCCGGAACCACCTATCAGCAAGGAACCTCCTAACCTAGCTGAGATTAGGATGGCGATTTCTAAGTTGAAGAGTGGGAAAGCCACAGGCATATGTGGTATCCCTGCTGAACTGCCAAAGGCTGGGGGTGAACCTATGGCACAGGGCTTGCATGCAGTCTTGAGGGGCTGGAAAGGGAAAAGGGATCATTGGGACTATAGCACCTACCATGGCATTACACTGCTCAGTATACCATGCAAATTTCGCCCACATTCTTCTGAAACAGATCTGCGACTACCTACTAAGGCACCAGAGACCAGAGCAATCTGGATTCATTCCTTGCAAGTCCACAATAGACCGTATCCTAGCACTTTGAGCAATTGGAAAGCCGTTGTGAGTTTGGTCATGGGTTGCTTGCAGCCTACATCAATCTCAAGAAGGCATTTGACTCGGTACATCTAGAATCTCTATGGGAGATTCTGACACTTAGGGGAATTCTGACACGGATTCTGATACTGGTACTGAAAGTGCCGTAAAGTGTGGTGGGGCCTTCAGGGGTGAGGAAGGCTGTGTCCTTGCACCAACACTTCAAATCCTGTATGGACTGGATAATGGGCAGAGCTACTACCCAAAGTCAGTGTGGAGCAACACTGGGCAATATCAAGGTCACATACCTTGACTTACTGATAACGTTGCTATCCTATCTGAGTCTCTGGAGTTACTGGTGGTGGCTTTTGATGTATTTAGCAATGAAGCGATGCCCTTGGGCCTTGAGGTCTCCTGGACCAACACCAATATTCAGGACTTTAGGGGCCTGTTAGGGGAACCTGTTCAGTCAAACCATGCTTGTGGTGAGGACATTGAAGTCATAGCTCTGCATACCTTGGGAAGTGTAATCCATATTTCTGGGCTGTCATACCAAGAAATCAGGAGACGGATTGCCTGGCAACAGGAGCCATGGACTTGATCAACAAGAGCATTTGGAGATGTTGGTACCTATGCAGAAGGATCAAGCTATATGTCTTCAATGCCTTGATACTGCCAGTTTTGCTCAATGGAAGCAAAACCTGGACACTAGTGCCTTGGAGTCTCATCTTGATGCCTCTTCTCTCTCGCCGGACATGGGTACAATGACAGGACTATGTG
>NC_051424.1:14424467-14426967 GCF_015228065.2 Penaeus monodon
TCCTGCTTCTAGGATCAGACAGTACATTGCTTCAACCAAGAAAGCACAATGTAAAGTTTTGTTGGTCGAAGAGTAATAAGTGATATCGTGAAATAGCATCGAATATGTTAAAGTTATCTATAAGGCTTACTGGCAATACCCGATAAGACAAAACTAACTCTAGGACAGTACTTGCTGTGAATAATGCAAGCTTTGTTTTCACATGATACTCTGTTGCTCATCTTGCATCACATTCTAAAAGGGCAGCATGTTTCAATCCTCTTATCACTACTGTAACATTAACTTTCACTGTCCATTCCTTCGGGGTATTAACTGTGAGAGGCAATGATTATTTTCAATCTTTGTCCTTTAAAGGTCAAGCTCTGTCCCTTTGGTTGTGATATTACACACATGGGAATTCTTCATCTTCATAATATAGGGATGAGGACGATGGTGCTGCCTTAATTGGTTTGGCATGGTGGCTGAAATGCAGGGATAAAGCGACTGACCTTTAGCTGTAAGGTACATAAATAAGTTACGAAAGTGGCTGTGTTTTATTGTGAGAAAATTTTATGAGAGTGGAAGATAGATATGAAAGTGATTAATACTTTATCTACAGATGTAGAAATGACGTGGTGCCAGGGTATAGAGGTCTGGTATGCTGGCAGATTTCGGAGATATAAGTGTAATGCTACCTCATTCCCGACTGCAGGAGAAATTCGAAAGCACATCAAGGATCCACAGCACCAAAAGCTTCAGATTCATTTCAGCGAGCAAGTAACCAGGCTGTTTATTATTTCCATTGCATTATATAGGTTGATTTTAGTAGTGGGTTCACTTATAGTGATGTTCATTTTTCAAAGGTCTTGGGTGTTATTATATTAGCAAAAATATCTTGAAAATCAGAATGGCTATTTAGTTCTTTTTCTTCTTTTTTGCGGGGATTATATGCCATTGTAAGCATTTTTTTTTTTACCGTAACGGAAAACAGCGGTAGAATAAGGACCGATCTCGAGCTTATTTTAGGTCATACGTAGTTTAAATGTTTGATATATTTAATACTTAATATGATAAAATTTTGCGTGCAAAATGTGTTGATGCTTTACTCATGCAAGTAACCATATCCCAATGTTATTCAAGACAAATTATCCCATGCTGTGACACAGCACCTAGCACTGCTTTGAGTCATCAGTATATGTAGTATGATCATATCTAGTGCTTCGTATGTGCATTCCGTCTGTGTTAAATCGTTTCTGAATAATCATGATGTCGATCTCGATCTTTCACTGAAAGTAAAAATCATTCAGATAAGCTGTGATGATTAGTGCATTTCTGTCTGACCTTACTCTGTAATACAGATGCAAATGCTTGAAAAGGACTTCATAGCCATTAAGCATCGCCCTGTTTTCATCAGTTGTAGTGACGACGTTCTCTGTGATACTTGTTCGTAGCATAGTTTCCTCTTTGGAACACTGTCGTGGTGGAGACTGTGCTTGCTTGGGTGATGCAGATTAACAGTAGAGAGTGGATCATGCTTGAATTAGTCCGTGTTTGCATTTCGTGCATGTTCCCGGTCGGTATTAGAGTAGTATTTGTTTCCAAGACCATCGAAGAGATATGCAGTAGGGAATAGTGTCATGTTTTAAGACTGGAAAACATAATCTATGCATGTATATTATGAATGTTAATATCTATACATTGCAAAACTCTCCGTACAAAAATGTGTGTTTGGCAGTGACTGATTTTACCTTTTTCTTTCTTTTTGTTAATGCAAGCGTCTCTGAAGTTTCCCATCGAGCTCATATCTGCATTATGCATATCTGTCCTACCTGGAACGTCGTGCCACTCAGATATTACTATATTTAAGATTCGCTGTAGGAACTTAGTTTTACATTTGTTCTCAGTAATCCACTTTTGGAGTCCAGTGTACTGATGGTGAACCTTTTGTGTCCCATTTGAAAAATGAGCACTGATATAAAAACTACATATTGAGCAAAGGAACGGCGATGGATCTGCTTGATTTTTTCTCCACTGAATACTAGATATTAATCATGAGATGCACTTGGCTGTAATCATTGACTTATATCAAGGTTAATGAACACAAATGAGAGAAACACAATTAGGTAAGCCGTACATTATAAGTTGATTACATTTGTAAGATGGTTTATATTTGATATAGAAAAGGAAATTCGAATATGAAAAAAAAACTTTTGCCCTTATGAATATATGAATAGAAGAGAAGAAATATTTGATATGGAAGTCTAGATGTAAAGTACGTGAACTCTTGTCTTTTCTTACTGTTATGTAAAGTTGTTTTCTTTGGCTATGTATAAAGGACTGTTACTGTGAATGAAGTTGGTTCGTTATATTTTTTTTTCTTTATCACATCATATATGCTACCAATATATATTTTGTTGCATTATAGGCGTGCTGTTGACGATACTATTCATAAAATGGTTACAGTGGACTAGCCAAGGAACCAGCAGTCTCCAACATGACGTCTTAGATTAAGTTTCTTGTA
>NC_051424.1:14429512-14432012 GCF_015228065.2 Penaeus monodon
AAAGTAAATGATACAAATAGGATAATGGTGAAAATGAATAAATATCATTAATTAAAAAAAGTAGAAAATCGAAAAAAATAGACTTTGGTCTTAAGAACGAAACAAATAAAAGACTTCCTATATATCGAAAAAAAATTTGAAAACGGCTATAAAAAGGAGAAATTTTCACTAAAACTACAAAAAAAATAGAGCAAATAAAAAGCCAAACAAAAGGCTAGACGCCCCCCCCCCCTCCCCCAAAAAAGACCAGGGCAAAAAAGCGAAGCCCGGGGCACGGCCAAAGACGGGAAACGAGTGCGAGGGGATGCTCTTGAAAGCCGGGGTGAGGGGGATTGGGATGTCACCTTACACACACACACACCACACACACATATATATATTATATATATATATATATATATTATTATATATATATATATGGATAGATAGATAGATAGATAATAGATAGATCGATAGATAGATAGATAGAATAATAGATAGATAGATATAGATATATACATATATTTTATATCCCTATAGATACACCACATACACACACACCACACACACCACACAACACACACCACACACACATCACACACACACACACACACACATATATATAAATTTTAAAATATATATATATTATATTATATATAGTATATTGTTGTGTTTGTGTGTGTGTGTTGTGTGTGTGTGTGTGTGGTGTGTATCTATTGTTATTGTTATATTATATATTATATATCTATATCTATCTATCATTTATCTATCTATCTATCTACTATCTATATATTTATATTATCCTATTATTATGCATTATTTCGTATCTATATATTGTTATATTCAATTATATATATATATATATATATATATTATATATATATATATATTATATATAATATATATCATATAATTATTTTATATGAATTATATATATATATATTATATATATTTTATTATATTATATATATATTTATATACGTTTGTGTGTGGTGTGTGCATATATATAACACCCACACAGCACGTGCGTGGGGTGTGTGTGGTGTGTGTGTGTTGTGTGTGTGTGTGTGTGTGTGTATGCGTGTGTGTGTGCGTGTGCGTGTGCGTGTGTGGGGTGTGTGTGTGTTTTGTGTGTTTTATATATATACACATACACAATCATGCTATCACACCCACACGTACACATGTGGTTGTGTGTGATGGATGGATGGATGTGTATATATGTATGTGGGGGCGTTTTGTGTGTGCGTGTATTGTGAGTATGTGTGTGTGAAGGGGTGCGTTTGTATGGGGGTGTATGTGTGTGTATGTATATATAAAATATATATATATTATATTATATATATATATATATTATATTATTATTAGAGAGAGGGGAGAGAGAGAGAGAGAGAGAGAGAGAGGAGAGAGAGAGAGAGAAGAGAAAAATAATATATAATATATATATATTTATATATATATATATATTATATTATATATATATTTATATATTGTGTGCGGTGTGTGTTTTTGTGTATTTGGGGGAAGCGGGGTGTATCTACATATATATGTGTATATGTATATATTCTTTTGCATATCTAAACATATCTATCTAGATGTATGACTTCAAATATGTACGTATATTTGCATATATATATGGATATGTATATAAATATAAATATTTTGTATATTATATATATATATTTTATATATATTATCTATATATTATATATATATTATATTTATTATTGTGCGTGTATGTTATTTATATAATATTACATATATATACATACATTTTAATAATTGATAAATAATAATATATATGTTATATATGTATAATAAATTATAATTATGAATGGAAACACTCTAGGTACTATGGTAAAAAACCCACAATGCAAAAACGAGATTTATTATAAATGAGTTTCGAAAACCACATGTCCATCTTCAGGTGGATTCCGAATTGTAGTATCATTTTCAATAAATCTAGTTTTTACATTGTGGATTTTTCTAACATATATCATATATATACGTATGTAAATATATGTAACATATATCTATATAAATATAAACAAATGTATAGTATATATATACATATGTAATACACACGCATACATACATATATTTTAATTTAAATATATATATATATATATATATATTATATAATATATATATTAATAAAATAATTAATATATACATACATACACAATCACATGTATACATATACTACATAATTATTTATACATACACACATATTCTTCTTGATATATATTTATATATATTATTATATCGGCGATACGTAAACGGTTATCGCTAGGGTGCTTTTCTCAAGATGTATCCCAAAAAATCGTACATCCCTTGCATTGATAAAATTTACATAAATCTCTCTTCCTCTCTCCCCCTTCCTCCCCTCCCTCCCCTCCCCCCCCCCTCCCCTCCCCCCCCCATTCCCTCCCTCTCCCTCTCCCATTTTCTCCCTCTCCTTCACCCTTCCTTCCCTCTCCCGCTCCCATTCCTTCCCTCTCCCTCCCCCCCTCCCTCCTCC
>NC_051424.1:14439512-14469512 GCF_015228065.2 Penaeus monodon
AATATCTATTTACAGGAATTACGTATGGCATTTGATCTTTCGTTTTCTTCAAATAAGTGATAAAAGAACATGTATTAGTATTCTTTTTTTTTTTTACTTTCTAGTGGAATAATTTTCAAATGCGATTTCCTGGAACTGTTTGTTTATCGATACAGCAACGCCCATGGACGCGAGGCGGCATTTCCCCTTCTTTCAACACAATTATCAATTATAGCTGCATATTTCTTGAAATACGGAAACGCTTCATGTGGCAACTAAATCAAGAAAAAAAAAAAAAAAAAAAGTGCAAAATCGCTGAGACCCTTGTAAATATTTTATGTAGATGCACCATCTAGTAGCGGCCAAGCGAAGTATAGAAGTGATTTTTTTTTGCCACATCAAAAACACTATTTCAGTAAACAAACCATGCTACATTATATTTCCATCATAGAACATGAACTGAAACAAAGCTGCAATAGGAAATATATTGATGCTTTAGTAAATATATAGATGCTTTATCACTGTATGTGTGTGTGTGTGTGTGTGTGTCTGTGTGTGTGTGTGTGTGTGTGGTGTGTGTGTGTGTGTGTGTGTGTGTGTGTGTGTGTGTGTGTGTTTGTGTGTGTGGTGGGTGGGTGTGGGTGGGTGGGTGTGGGTGGGAATATGAAGTCAATACTTGGTAACGAATTATAAACAATATGTATAATTTCTTTCGGTTATTTTGCACGTTTTTGGTCCTGTGATAAGATCTGATCATAAATTTTACTACTATTAATACATAAGTCGTGGCGCTTCTATAAGGAGGTGCATCTACATTCGATTAACTGTGCGAGAAAGTACATGTTTGCTTCTCTCAATTCGAGCAACTGGTCATCTCGCTCTTTACTTTTATTTGTTATGCAATTTTTTATTTCCCTGCTTTTTCTCTACAATATATTTTGTTTAGTTTATATGTAGATAAAATTGGCATACTCACCTTTACCACAAAATCAAAGTATTTTGAGATGATTGTGAACTAAATAATTTTTTTTCTTTTTAATCCCACCACGGATTCAGTTGACCATTTTAGAACACTAAATGTACGTTTTGCTCGGTGCGATTATCATGATTACCGCTCCACGATAACGGGGTGTGTACAATCGGTAATAAAAAGTACATAAAACTGAAACGATCGCTATGAGTTGATTCGGAATGGTTAGTACTTGACGTTATCAAAGCTCAGAACAGTTGAAGCTTCATATTGTGTTCGAATGGTGTTCCGGAGGCGAGGGTCTCGTATCGCAAACATAACTATATCACAATTTGAACTAAAGTCAACGGTAGCTAATACTACATGTTTTCTTATGACTTGTTTGAAGGAAACGAAGATCAAGTGGATTACTTAGCTTCCAAAAGTAGATATTAGCACACTTATTGTTACTTATATTCTACCAAGGACACTTTGTTACAGACCACCTTACTCATATATAATTCCGAAACTGTACATGCCATGCCCACTGTGAGTTTAATTTATTAATTGTCTATATAGATGGCTCCACAAGTACTAAGTCACCAATGAGCCTAGTACAAGTACTATCTGTCTCACCTGCATACCCTTTTCCTTGATCTTATATTGCTGTTAGTACTGCCATTAATACTATATATCTTTTTTCCCTTATTTTTTTCCTTTCTTTCTTTCTTCGCTTCAGCCATTGTCATGTGGCCAAGGTTATCAAGCACTGGATCCCATTCATTGTTTCAATCTAGATACGTCATAAGTTTTGTCTCCTTTAGAAATATTATTATTATTATTATTATTATTATTATTATTATTATTATTATATTAATTATCATTATTTATTTATTTATTTATTTATTTTTGCCATCATCTGCTAACAGATTTAATGGTTTGAAATCTATATTTTAATTTGGAGATAGTTTTTTAAGGTGTATTTTGGGCATACTATCAGCAGATGATCTATGACAGTGTTGGTGGTGCAATGGAGGCACTGTGGAGAGAAGGCTCTCGATATTTAGGGAGTGAGGTGGGTCAGTCTTGTGACACTGACCCTGAAACAGGCCAACGCTACCTCCTCCTTTCTTTCTTTCTTGTGGGCTGTGTATCACAAGTCTATTGTGTGTTTTGATTTTGTTGTGTATTTGTAAGTTGGTCTACTTAATTTGCCACAGATGTATTTTTTGCTTTTAAAAGGGACACAGAACACCCGAGATCTGTATTGACTATGCTAAGATCAAGATCACCAGTTGGCCCGGCCAGTTTGTCAGCCTGCTCATTGCCATGGATGCCAGATTGGCTTGGTCCCCAGATTAACTTGTTTGATTCATTGACACTATGTAGTTTACGAATGATATTACCTAGCAGTTCATTTTTTGTGGTTTCTGAAGATTTAATGGCTTTAAGTGAACTTAATGAATCAGAAAAAAAAACTATATTATCGTGTAAGATCTATAGCTTTATCAACAGCAAAAAGTTCAGCAAAAAAAATCGACGTGTGATTCTGCGGTCTGAAACTCCGTCACATTCAGTCGACCTACATCTCCCACACAATTATTCATCGTGGAGCCTCCGGTATATATATACGAAAGAGGAAAATGTTGAATAAGGATCTCTCTGAACCTCTGGCCTACCTCCGCCTCCGGCCCTTAATGAAAGGCAGGCTTCCATGATGTTAAAATTGGGAGTTTTTCCATTGTGCTATTTGTGACAGTACCAGGGTATCGATGGCAGAGATCTATACCGATCCTCTCGACGAGGTCGTGGAGTCGTGTGGAAATGCCATCATTTCACAGAAAAAGTTCTGTCAGAAATTAAATTCTGAAAAAAACATGGTAAGTTTCCATGCAATTCAAAAGCCTAAAGTTTTCTGTTTAGGTCATATCGTTGATTTTTTTTTTGTATCTAAAAATACTGAAAAAATGTTTTTTTGCAAATGCCTCATGAATATGATTTTCCATTTTTACTAGCTGATCAAAGTTTGGACTCCCTTTCGTAATCCGCCATGTTCGTCAACTAGTAAATTTCTGGAATTTAAAAATGCAATTCGTTCTGTGATCTTGCATAAACAACTTGTCAATGCAATTGGGCGGTGAGATGACGGATCTGTGATTACCCCTTCCTTTCAATATGGGAATGATGTGTTTCGAAAAGTCCGGCTTTTCTAAATTTCACTTCTAGGAACTTAATCATGGCATCACACTTAAGATGTTTTATCATCTCTTATCGACTATCACTGGGGCCTAGGGATGTTCCCCTACAGGCTTCAAAGGCTCAGACAAAGCTCATCTATTATTAGATTTAGATTATATATAACTCATCACTTGTGGCTAAGTGTATAGGTTACAGTTCAGTCGCTTCTTTGATGGTCAGGAATATGGAATAAATAATTTTCTGAGCTGCCTGTATATGAGAAATGACTGGCTATGCATTAGTTTATGTCTACAGGTGAATCAAAGTTTCGTATCGTCATGAATTTTTTAAATTTTTGTAAGATGTTTTCTTCGTAGTTATTTTATAAACGGTGGCCAAACCTGAGATTTGGTGTATTACTATTTATTGTAGAGACAAAGCTCCGCCATAAGTCTCTTCTACTTATCTTACTGTTCTATGAGTTCTAGCTCTTGGTAGTTTGTAATTGTGAAAGTTCTCATTATTAATGTTGCTTTAGGCCCTGTTGCGTTCACACAGTGGCAGATTATCTTGAAGAGCATCATAAATTACCACATTATCAGATGGACAAGAAACTCATCATGTAAGTTAGATACATGCTATTCCACACTGATATCGATAAAAAAACAACCTCTCTGACCAGGACTTGAACCTAGGTCACTCCGGGTATGAAACCAGAGGCCCAGTGCTAAACCAACCATGGGCCACACGACCCACTAAAAGGAGTATTCAACTGGGATCTCACTAGCTCCATAGACATTACCCATCTACTCATACATGAGTAATAATAGCGAAGTTTTACACACACTCCCCGTGAGCACTAGGTGGAAATTGATTTAGTAATTCAAATCCTATGTCAGATGTACTGAGGGATATTATGAAAGTTGGAATAATGCAATGCCGCATTGATATCGATTAGGTCAGTGCAAACCCAAAGCACGACCCACTAAACGGAGTGTGCAACTAGGATCTCACTAGTTCCATAGACATTACCTATCTACTCATACTTCAGTAATGATAGCGAAGTTTTACAGACACTGTGGGTACTCAGTGATCTTGAGCTAAGCATAGTCAATACAGATCTCAGGTGTTCTGTGTCCCTTATAAAAACATAAACACATCTGTGGCAAATTGAGTAGACCAACTTACGTATATATATATATATATAATTTTATATATATATATATATATTATTAAAATAATATATATATTATATATAATTATATATTATAAAAAATATATTATAATTAAATAAAAATAATATATTATAAAATTTTTTTTTAATATTCACTACCCCTTAAATATATTAAAATTTATTTTTTTTTATTTTATATATTATATTTTTTAATTTATTTTTTTTTTTTAAAAATATATAAAATAAAAACCAAAATTATAAATGATATATTATAAAATATAATATAAATATAAATAAATAATAAATAATATTAAAATTATATATAAAAATATTAAACAATATAAATAAAAAAAAATAATATAAAAAATATAAAAATATACATAATTACTAATTCATATAAAAACATAGTAACGATATATACATATAATACATATATCAATGTATATCATACATATACATATATATCATATACATAATTATCATAATATAATACATATAATATGTATATAAATACACAAACATAATATATCATATCATATATTATATACACAATATATTACAATACATATATATATACATATATATACATTATACATACATATTATACCCCATATATAAAATTTTTAAAATATTATTACATATAATTTATATATCACAAGTAATATATCCCAAAATTATTATTTATAATTATATATAATTATTTTATAATTTTATATAAAATATTTTATTATATTTTATATTGTATATATGGATATTTTGAATTTTAAATAAAATTTTAAAAATATATAATATAAAATATATATCTTGAGCAAAGCATAGTCAAACAGATCTGGTTTTCTGTGTCCCTTATAAAAACATAAACACTCGTGGAAAATTGGGGGCCCACTTACGTATTATAAATAAAATAATATAATATATATATATATATATATATATATTATTATAAAATTAAAATAAAAACACATGTATATACATATAAAAAATATTATATATATATTATATTATATAAAATATATATATATATATATATATATATATATATATATATAATGTATATCCCATATCTTCTTTTTTTTAACGGTAGGTTCAGTTGAGCCCGGGGTCACAGCATGATATTTAATTGTTTTTTTTCATTTGTGATCTCTTGGAGTGATACGGGGTGGGGTCCCCAGTTCCTTCCAGGAGAGGGGCCGGGGGGTCCCTTTTTTTTTTTTTTGGGTAACAATTCATATATAATCGCATAAAACATTAATAATATAATATAAATATAATAATTATATATAATTAATATCCCAATATATATATATATAAATTTATATAATATTTTTTATATATATTTTATATAAATATTTTTATACATATATAATCACACAGATATACAAAATATACAAATATTCATATTAAAAATATATATATACATATAAAACATATATATATAATTATAACATATATATAAATATATACATATAAAAACATATGTATATTTTAATATAAAATATATACAATATAAACATATTATATGCATATATAACACTAATCATAAGACTTATATATATATATATATAAAAATTATATTATAAATTAATATTGTACATATATATACACATATAATCTATACATAAAATATATATACATATAATTTTAATATACATATACTATATATTACATATTATATTACATTATATAGATATAAAATTACACATATACATATAATTACATAACATATTATATACAAAATATATAAAAGATCATATTATATACTATATTAAAATAAAATCATATATATACAATATATATCTTTAAAAATACATATATTATACAAATAAATTTTTAATTACACATTTTGGGGAATATATGCATATAATTATATATAATATATATATAATAATATTATATATAATATATATATATAATATTATATGAATTATATTTATATATATGTATAAATGTTATATATTAAAAAATTTAATATATATTATATATATTATAATATAAATATAATTTTTTAACACATAAAAATTTGCATATATTCCATATTGTTTATATAAAAAAAATTTATATATTATTTAAAAATTTAATGTATATATAATATAAAAAAAAATTTTGGTGTGTGATACATTTCTAATGCATGTATATATATATATAATATATATAATATATATATATATATAAATATATAAAATTATATTTTAATTATATATATATGAATATTACTGTATATATATTATTATATTAAAATATATATATATAAAAATAATAATATATTATATATATTAAAATGTGTGTGTGTGGTGGTGTGTGTGTGTGTGTGTGTGTGGTGTGTGTGTGTGTGTTTTTTGTGTGTGTAATATATATTATATATAATATATATATATAATATATATATATAAAAAATATATATAAGTGGTATTTTAAAACCCAAAATTTTAAAAAATTTTATATGTATTATAAATAAAAATAGATAGTGTGTGTTGTGTGGTGTGTGTGTGTGCATTTTATTCTGTATATATATAATATAATATAAAATATTATAATTATTATTATAATATATATATATATTATATATTATATAATATATATATTATGTATTTATACATATATATAAAATAATATATATATATATATAATTATATATATTATATATATATGTGTTGTTGTGGGTGTGTGGGTGTGTTGTGTGTGTGTGTGTGTGTTGGTGTGTGTGTGTGTGGGGTTTTGGCAATAATATATATATATTATTATATATATATAATAATAATTAAAATTATATATATATAGTGTTGGTGTGTTGTGTGTGTGTTTGTGTTGTTTTGGTGTGTGTGTGTGTGTGTGTGTGGTGGGGTTTTGGGTGTTGTAAAGATGTCTCGTTTCGCTAATTAACGGTTTTTTTTCCCAGATTGAAACTGAAGGGTATAAAAATATATATTTTAATATATATTTTATATATATATGTATATATATATATATGTGGTTGTGTGTGTTGTGGTGTGGTGTGTGTTTTGTGGTGTGGGTGGTTGTGGTGGGTGTGTGTTGGTTGTAAAGTGGTAAATAGAAAATTGATAGACGAAAAGTGTTTTTTATACATAATATTAATATATATATATATATATATATATATTAATTATATATATAATATATATAAAGTGTTGTGATATATATTATTTATTATATTTTATATATATATAATATATTTTAATTGTAACCCCTTTTTCCATAGGCCTATTTCCCTCAACCAAACACCCCCCCGAGATGCTCACTAAGGGATTTTGGGTGTTTCGTAAAACCCTTATAGCTACGGGACTCCCTTTGGGGGGCCACTTGTAGCAGACACCTTCCACCTCTACTTTTCCCATCCATATGACACTGTTATTAAAAATATATTATTTAATCAATAACACTACCTTTAACATACCACACCGTGCTAGACTGACAAGGACGCACATCCGCAGGCCTTCCGCCCGCGACCCGCCCCCGTTGACACCATCCCATCCTCTCCCCCAATTCCTAGTACATCGCAACCCCTGTGAGTTTCCTAGTTAAATCTGTATAAAAGAGGGTCGCCTCGAGCGACAGACGACAGCCTACAGCACCTGACCGGGAAAACCTCGTCCGTCAGTTGTACCCCTCTCTTACAATTTTCTCAACAAACAATAAGAAGCTGTTTACCTTTGTCGCGCGAAAGTTCCCCTCATGTCCAGACGCGACTTGTCTGACCTACCGCTCATGGGCCATGTTACAGGGGCGGCAGCAAAACGGGATTCCCCCACAACAACCCCTCCCTCCGCCCTGCGACCCCCTGCCCCCCCAAGAAAAACCAGGAAAAACAGACGCAGATCAAAATACCAAAACCCAAAAAAGATCCCAAGAAACAAGAAAAGCAAGCCCCCACGCGGTTTAAAAATAAACACCCGCTTGCCGAGGTGCTGACGTCCTGTCTGCAGCCTCACCAAGTACGCAACATAATTCTGCTCCACCTTTAACAACGTTAATTGGCGCACTTCCCCCAACGGGGGAATTACTGGCCACCTCCCCAAACCGTGAGCCGAATTGGGAACCATGAAGGCCTGACAGGGCCCCATCCCTCCCGCTGACGGACCACCTCCACGTGAGGATCCACCTTCCCCGCGCTGAGACTACTGAAACCCGTAATCACCCCGCAACCAACTACTATTCCAAGGTTATCAGAGTATTGTGTTAAGGCGCTTTTTTTTTTCAGTTGGGATATCTAGGGAACTTTTTTTTCCTTAATTTTCCATATTGTCCGATTTAATCCCGTTCTTTACATAGTTTCAGTTTCCCCTTTGAACAGAAAACGGGCACGCCCTCTCTCGCACCCTCACTCCTCGCCACTCCCCTACTCCCCCTTTCAATTGTGCTTTCCCATTTATTTTTTTTCACTATCCTTCCTAACCTCCAAAACTAATTTCTCTAAATAAATTTCTACAATCTTGACTGATCCCTTCACAGAAAACACAGGAAAACACGAACATGTACAAAAAAAAGCACGAACCCACGAGGCCCCACATTTTCCTCACCCACCCCCCTTCCTGTTTTCCCCTTTTCCCCTGTTTCCCTCTCCCCCGTTTGTCTGACCTTTCCCAACACGAAACAGACAAGTTCCGGGTAACTTTTTAATATATGTCCGATTGAACACTTATTCCTTCTCACTTACTGACACTAAACATCAGACTTTCCCAAACACCGGATTTGAATTTTCCGCTGTTCAAAAACAAACGACGAGATTTTGACAAAAATCAGCATTTTGACACTGATGGACTGGTCGGGGTTTATGTGTTACTCTTTTCAGGGTAATCCTCCTAGGTGTCCATGTATTTGTATCTGCTTTTTTTCCGCCGTTTTTGACGTCCATACGTACGGAAACCTCCTCGTCTTTTAATTCGCCCGTTGGGGTTCTCCGGGACAAGTGGCCGTGCTTATGTGTTTTGTAAATGATCTCTTTCCCCCCGGAAAAAAGCAGATTTTTTTCGCTTTGTCGCCGTGGCTTTTTTTGCTACCATACCGCCCATCCATTTCATCTTTCAAAAACTACGTGCCCGCTGCCAGCCCCAGGGCCTTCGTCTCAGCCCGCGGCTCATTTTCCCGTACTGTCCCCCGTTTTTTTGTAAACCCTGAGGAGGTTTTTCCCTCCACTCGCCGCAGACACGAGGCCCGTGACGAGGCGTCACGGGCCTCGTGTCTGGGGGCGGTTGTTTCAAGGCCCTGAGGACGGTTTTCCCTCAGCACTTGCTCGCAGACACGACCCCCCGTGACCCTCCTTTTGGGTTTTTAAAGGGCCTGGGGAGGTTTTCCCTCACACTTGCCGCAGACACGGGGCCCCGTGAGCCTCCTTTCCCCTGTGGTTTTTAAGCCTGAGGGGGTTTTTCCCTCAGCGCTCGCTCGCAAAACGGGGCCGTGGGCCTCCATTTCTGGGGTTTGTTTAAGGGCCCTGAGGGGGTTTTCCCCCTCACACTCGCTCGAAAACACGAGGCCCGTGACCCTCCATTTCTTGGTTGTTTCAAAGCCTGAGGAGGGTTTTTTTCCCTCACACTCCTCGCAAACACGAGGCCAGGGCGCCTCCTTTTCTGGGGTTGTTTCAAAGCCTGAGACGGTTTTCCCTCACACTCGCTCGAAAACAGAGGCCCGTGTTTTTTTTTCTTTTTTTTTTTGCCCCCTTCGTGTACTGTATGGTGCCGTGGCGTGCCATCTCGGTTGGCACGCATGATGTTTGGTCACCCTACCCGCGCCACGAGGAATGTCTTTGTGCCCCCTGTTACCTTAAGCTCCCAGGAGTACCGACTGCGGGGGTCACCGTCTCCCGGTAGTGATTCGCCCTTTCCCACCCTCTCTCCCTCTGTTACACTGCTTTTGGGCCCGTGGGGCACCTGCAGCCCCGTTGTTTTGCTACCTGTCGTTTGTTTTAGCTCCTGCCGAGTTTGAATTTATTTCTGCATTACGTTTTTTTTTTTATTTTCTACGATTCTGCTGCTTCCTGCTTCCCACGAAAAATTAGACACTCAACATATCCCGTAAATTGTAAAAAGCTCTGGCAGCGGTGCGTTCACCCCCGGGGTTTTTTGCCGACTTGTTTCCCCGCCTCATCACTTTACGCCCCTTCATCATTTTCACTACTCATACACCCGTCTTCCCCCTTGCTCTCCCCGACCTCGCTAAACCTCCCTGTCAGAAATTTTTCCCTCCCTATCGGAACGTAAGTTTCCTCCCTTCTTCGTGATCTTTTTGGAACCCTTTGATTTCTTCCCCCTCCATTCCCCTATGGTTTTCCCATATGCTACATTATTGGGAATATTAGCCGTCGGTTTGGGTTTTCTACTGTATCGTTGCATAGTGATTAAGACATTACACCAGATTCCCGTCATACGGGGTGAGCAGGGCTGTCAGGGGTTACCCTTTGAAATTTTTCTCTTACGTTGTCACTGGCTAGGCCCGGTTTTTTATCTTTACTTCTTTTTTTATTGTTTCCCACGTGAAATTTTTTGTTTGTTAGTTTTGTTTTTTTAAGCTGCTTTTAAAAATTACTTTTCAGTTCGTTGTGTTATTTGTCATTTCTGTTTTGAATCACTAAATGTTCACTTTTATTTTATATGATAACTGATTTTATAATTGTTTTTATTGCTTTTTTCGTATGATTTTTTAAGTTTTTAAAGTTGGGGGTACCTTTTGATGTTACTGTATGCACTTACTTTTATCCGTAGGATTGTTGTATTTCTGGTACTTTTTTGCTTATTTTTTGTGAGTAGGATTTTTTATGCTTAGGCGTAATTTTTGCTAAGGCCTTTTCCTTTCTCTGACACCTCGCGGCGGGGACCGCCGCGGTAGCGTGACCGAGCGATGTAATACCTTTTTCACATAGGCCCTTTTTCCCCTCACCCCAAAACATCCCCCCGAGAGCCACTAAGGGATCTTGAGTGTTTCGTAAAACCCTTATAGCTCAACCCCTTTGGGGCCACTTGTAGCAACATCTTCCATCACTCATATTGCCACCCTTGACACTGTTTTTAAATTATATATTATACAATAACCTAGCCTCTACTACCAACCTTTTTGTAGACATGAAAACGGACGCGATATCCGCGGCCCTTCCGCCTCGCGAGCCGTCCCTTTTCCCAAAATCAATCCTCCCTCCATATTTCCCTAGTAATCGCAACCCCTGTGAGTTTTTAGTTAAATCTTTTAAAAAGAGGGTCGCCGGGAGCGCAGAAGACCAGCCACAGCACGCTAAACCGGACGAACCCGTCCTCATTTTGTACCATCCTCCTTTACAATATATCTCAACAAAAAGAAGAAGTCTGTTTCCCCTTTTTGTCCTGCGCAAGATTTCTCATGGGGCCAGACAGATTTTGTCTGCACCTACCGCTCATCGGCTTGTTAAAAATATATTATATATATATATATTTTATATATAAAAATTATATTTTATTTATGTTTGTTTGTGTGTGTGTGTTATGTTGTGTTGTGTGTGTGTGGGGTTTTGGGTGTGTGTGTGTGCTAGTAAAGATGTCCGTTACGTTTTCGATTTCTTTTCCAGATTGTAACGAGATGGTATGACAATATATATTTTAATATATATATATATTATATTGTGTGTGTGTGTGGGTTTTGGTGTGGTGTTTGTGGGGTGTTGTGTGTGTGTGTTTATATATAGGTAAAAGATAAATTGTAGACTATATAATAATAATAATATATAATATAATATTATAAATATATATATATATATATATTATATATATGTTTATATAATATATATATTATATATATTTATTTATTAATAATATATATTAATAAATATATTAAAATATATTATATATTATATATATATAATTTATGTATATATTATATATTTAATTTATATAATTAAAATTTTTATATAAATATATATATATATTATGTTGTGTGTGTGTGTGTGTGTGTGTGTGTTGGTGTGTTTTTTTGTGTGCGTGTATAGAAGATAAAAAATATCACCACATACAGCACATCAAAAAGATGCCAAACACACCCACACACCCACAACACATAGTATATAAAATTTTATTTATCTATTTATTTTTTTATATTTATATATACATATATACTTTTATAAATACACTATGGCATACAAAAAGTTTTTCTTTTACCAGTGGATCACGTGGCGTTTACGACGGGGCTCCAAGTCCAAATAGGAACCTTTCACCAGCAGGCGTAATGACATTTTATTGACCCGCTTGACCCGCAGTTTCTCCCGAACCCAGCGTGGAAAGGTAGGCCAAACCCCTCCCCCTCCAAAAGGTTTGACCCGAAACCGCGACCCCCCCGGGGCACTTTTTACCCTAACCAGGCGTAGAGTGTGTTTCCCCCTTCCAAGGGGTTGTGAGTCCTGGGTACTTTGACTACCTTTTATACCCGTTATTTTGGGGGACGGGGTTGGCGTTGCGTCCTTCGGCCGCAGCACGAACACCGAAAAAAAAATCGCTCGACCGCTTTCCCAAAGACATGTCTAAAAAAACATTAAAGTAAACTTTTTTGGCCCCCCTCCTTCCCCCTTTTCTTATTTTTTTTCCCTTTCCTACCCTATAAATTTTTTGGTGGGTAAAAATCCCAAAGAGCAGAAAAATGGCACGTTCTCACACTTTCTTTTGACCTCAGATCGCATTAACCATGTGTCGCGTATGTGGTCAACAAACTGATATTGTTCTTTAGTTAAGTAGTTAATAAATTTTTCTCTCGTTTTAGAGATTTATGTTGTTTCTCTGCAAAAAATTTTTAAAGTGTCCGTGATCTTTTCTATCACAATTCATTTCATTTTATTCGTTTCTCCCCGCCCCCGAACTGCCACCCTTTCTTTCGTTGCAGCACTTGGGATGGGGAAAAGGTATAGATGACCGGTTGTTCTCTCGTCTGACCAAAACCTGCTTTCTCTTTCCTGGTGGGTGGTGACGGGGAAAAGGGTAAAGAGATGGGGGCTAAGTTTCCCGTAAATTGGTTGTTATTTTTTTTATAACACCTGGGGGATTAACTGTGCATTTACTTTGCTTATTGGTGACACGTTTTGGGCGCTAGAACGGAGCTTGTAACGCGATTTTATTAAACTTTATTATTTGATACACGTAGGACCCCCATATCATAGGCATGGGATTGATCCCTGGTGTTGGTAAAGCCTAACAGATTTCGCTCTGACGTTCGAAAGTAGGTACGGGTAAAACCGAAGTTATTCATTTTTTCCCGGCAATTTTGAGTCAGTGTGAAAACCTTTACTTCTTTAAAATTAATTAGGCTAGGGTTTAAGCTAGAATAATTTTTGCTCATTAATCCCCCCTTTCCCCCTTCATGAAGTCGCTGCATATTCTTGTGTAATTCCTAGGGATCGTGTGATTGTGATAATTTGATCCCTTAGGGAATGTCACAAAACGCCCTAAAGATCGCAGAAAAGACCCGGGTTTATTTACGATTTTCCGGCCCTGTTCCCTTTTCGTTACGGCATTTTGGGTATGGTCCCTCGTCGATAAGTCAACATCTAAACTACCTGGGCATTCAAATTTTTTGACCCAAAAAAGTTTTGCTTGTTTGCAAATTTTTTTTTCATTTTACCTTTCTTTTAATGCTACATTCTGTCGCTATCATTAAATATGAATTCAGTGTGGTATTTTGAAATAATTTTTATATTGCTAGCTTGCTAATTTACTTAGTTTTTTTTACGTAACGTTAATATTTGTGTTTGTGATTCATTCCTGTGTGAGGTCACACATAAAAACACAATTATCACTCATCATCCACGCAAAAAAAAAGAACTAAAACCCTTTTTTCATTAATAGGGCTTGTGCTGCTTAGTGCCGGCGTAAAATTATGGTGTTCTCTTTAGCCCGCGATTTTGTCATCGGACGAGGACCTACATTTATTTTTTTCTCTGGGACGAAAATTGGGTTCAATAAACCCTTGCGGTTGCCGTTGTCGTTTCCCTCTCTACTCTCATATCTATCAGGACGTTGGTATTTCAAACCAGGCCTGCGATCGCTACTGACATCCCCCCTCTCCTTTTTTAATCTTTATCTTTGTAAAATAAAACCCAGACACAAAAAAAGACGAAAGAAAATTAAAAAAACCAAAATTAAAAAAAACCGCAAATTTTTATAAAAAACCCGGCTAATGGTATTTAAAAACACCCCTCTTCTCTTTTTCTTTTTTTTTTCTCTTGCTACGGGCCCCTTATTTAAAATCTGGTTTTCCGACTAAATGTTCCCCATTGGGGCCCAACGTAACCACACACACTAAAGGAGGATCCTGCTGCAGAACCATCCCTTAGGATGCTGGGGGAAGGACACCATCGGATGATCCCATAGGCCTGGGACCAGTGTTCTTAAGCAGTGTTAAGCATCCAGTGTAGTGGAGGGCCCTGCCCACCCAGAGCCCATAGATCCCGAAAAACCAGAAACTCGCCACCGCAGGTACCGGGTCCCCCCGGGATGTTTGAATGGGCGACCCCGGGTGGACGCCGCAGACCTTTTAAAACCCCAGGAGCTCGTGCGCAGGTATCAGCTCCCTGGATGCCGCCCCTCCCCAAAACGCCCGTGTCTAGATAAGTTACGAGGAGAAGACGGCATGCTGCCTGAGGCCCGGAAAGAGATCTGGGGGAGACGTTGGAAGGACGCCGCCGAGTTAGGCCTGGACAAGGACCGAGGAAGTCTAGAGGAACCAAATAAAGGGGGACCGTGCGAACTTTCGAGGACGTTGGACTCGAGGACGGACCCCGGGGACCAGTAAAACAGGACGAAGGGATAGCACCACAAATTTTGCACCAGGATAATGCACACGAGAGGAGAGACCAGCCGTTAGGTCCCTTTTAAGGAAAATCTAGGCGCCTCGAGTAGGGGCCCAAGCAATAGGGCATATAAAAAATCTATTTCTGTTACCAGGGGACCACGGGGCTGTTAAAGGGGCCCCAAAGCCCCTCAAATAAAAACCCATTCCCAGCAGGGGTAATGACGAGTTTCTGACCTCCTTGACCCATCAGTTCATACCAGTGCCCGGGGGGTAAGGTGGGCCTACCCCCCTCCCCCGGGGGCGGGTTGCCCGACCATCCCCCCCCCCTCCCGCTTTCCCCATTATAAAAATCTCCGGTGTTCCCCATACGGGGTTGGGTACTCTTAAAAATAAAGAATTTTTTTCGTTAAAAAGATCACCCCCTCAAACCATGTACTAGAGTACTATAGATTCTTACATACACAATATTAAAATATTGCATATTATTTTATATATATATATATATATATAATATATTATATATATATATATATATATATATTAATTATATATATTTTAATAATACAATATGCATATTATGTATATTGTTATTATGTATAATGGTAATTTTCTATATATGTATATATGTTATATGATACTTATTATATGTAATTTAAACGCATAAAATTAATATTATAAAATAAATATAATAATAATCATAATATATATTTTAATATATATTTTTTTGTAAATAAAAATTATATATATATATTTTAATATATATATCTATCTATATATTTATTAATATTTTATATATATTAAATATTTTTTTTATTATATATATTTTATATATTTTTCCCTATATATTAAAACACACCCCACAAAACCCGGTGTGTGTGGTGTGTGTTTATTGTTTATACAAACACACACACACACACAACACACAACACACCACACACACACAACACACCACCACCACACAACCACAACCACACAACACACACACACACACCACATACACCACATACCACACTCCACCCACCACACAATACACTGTGCGCTTTACTTTTAGAATGGTTTGAAGTTTTATCTTTTGCTTTTTATTTTTGCTTTTAATCTTTATATATCGTTATATATTGGAAAAGAGCACTAAAATGACGGCCCCATTGCCCCCAAAACCGGGAAAACTTTTAGTGTTGTAGAAGGTCCCCAGCTCCAGGGGTAGAAAAGTATGATTAAATAAAATAGGTTCCTAACAAGGGTTTCTCGAACGGTATTTCCTGGGCGACGTAAGGTTAATGGGAATGACAAACATGGGAAAAAACAATAAAATCTAAATTTATAGATTTTGCATTTTTGGGAACTTGTCTAACGGGACCTTTGCTATAATATTTGAAAAACCCCCCATTATACCCATATCACCTACTTTCTATTTTTAAATCTATGTAATATATATATTATTATTATTAATATATTTTATATTTTAAAATTATATTATATATATTTTAATTAAAATGATACTATGTTTACATCTACTGCCTTCCATCTATGTATATTCTGTTATCATCTATATATTTTAATTTATATATATATATGTGTGTATATAAATGGGGTGGTGTGTGTGTGTGTGTGTGGTGTTTTGGTGTTTTGGTGGGTGTGTGTTGTGTGTGTGTGTGTTGTGTAAATTGTGTCTAATGAAAATGATAATAAAATATAAAATATATATATAATAATATATAATATATATATATATATATATGTATATTATATAATATATTATATATATATCATAAATATAATATAATATATAATAAAAACATATATATTATAATTGTTATATATTGTGAGAAGTGAACAGAAGAGAAAGGACGAGATTGTAGATAGAAAATTTTAAAACTTTTAACAAATGTAACATATAGTTTTTGTCACAATGCATATATTGGGTATGAAAAATTGCATTGAGTAAATTTTATGGTTTTGTTTTCAGTTACAAGCCTTAATTGTGAATATGGTTTCTTTGGCACTTTAATTTTTTCATTTTTTTTAAAGGCTATTGTACATTTAAGTTTCCCAAATAGGAACCTTCACTCGGAGGGCGTAGATGAAAATGTTTTTGATTTTGTACCGTCAGTTCACGCCAGCGCCAGCGTGGTAAGGTGGGCCCTACCCCCTCCCCCTCCGGGCAATGCCTGACGCGTGACCCAGCTAGCCTTACCCATATATGACATCGTCTCGGGGGTTCCCCATACTGGGGGTTACTTTAGCAATAAAGAGTTATGCGTTAAAAAGTATTACTACCCCTGCAAAGCCACTGTACTAGAGTCTCATAGATTTTTACAACACACATTGGAATATATGCATATATATATTTATATATATTTTATTATTATATATACAATATATAATATTATATAATATAATATATATATATATATATATATATATATGTATTTTAATTAATATAATTAATTATAATATATATTTTATATTAATATATTGGGGCATATATTGTATTATGTGTATAATAGTATATACATGTTTATAGTATTATATAATATAAATATGAGCTATATATAAGAGGCATATAATATATATAATGTAAATAAAATGCTATATTATTTTAATATATATATAATATTATTTTTAAAATTTTAATATTATATTAATGTATATAAAATGCATATAAAAAATTTATATATATATATCTATATATTTTAAATATATATATAAATCACACACACACACACGTGTATGTTGTGTGTATTTTTATTTACAACACTGTAGTGGACCGCCTCTGTACGCCCCCCCACGGCCCCCCTACATATTCTTTCTCTCCCCCCTTTTGAGATGAAAGGCGGTTCCCTTCGTTCCACGGAGGTGTCGCAGCCTCGTCCCCCCCTGGGTTGCCCAAAGCCCCTTTTTTATCCCCGGGGTGAGGATCCCCCGTCAACGGTGAGGAAGCTGGGGCAGCAGAAAACGGGAACCCACTTGGGCGACTCCCCTCGGGGGCCCGTCACCCTCCTTATGTTTTAGCTTTATTTGGGTTGCTTTTTTTTTGTATGTTTTGATAAACATTTTTACATCGGTTTTAGACAAACCCTTTGGGAAAAGAGCCCCCCAACAAAAATTAATTTTTCAAAGAAACTTTTAAACTTTATTTTTCTTTTTATCATTTCATCCAACTTTTTTATGAATATTTTATATTTTTTTATTTTTTTCACATTTTTTAACGTATCTTTTCCATGTACAAGGAAATTTTTTTTTTTAAATTATTTACTTTTTTTTTTCAAGAAATTTTTTTTCATTTTTGAAATAACTTTTTAAAATTATTTTTAAATTATTTTTATAAAGAAAATTTTTGTGTATAAGCAAGTTTTTATCGAAAGTTTTTGAGAACCAAACTCAGTTTCGGGGCCCGGGCCAGTGACAAGGAAAAATCCCCCCCTTCAAGAGGGGGGAATCGGTTCAATTCCACCAGGGCAAAGTGTGGACTGTGGTTTGGTGCCCAAATAGGTTCTCGGCAATCGAGATAAGTGTTAAGTTTTTATTGTGAGAGAAGGCGGTTTTCGTTTTTAAAGTTTTCTCGGTTTTACTGTTTTTTTGTCGTTTTTGTCTTTGGGGTTTTTGGATGGCCCTATTCGTTTTGTCCCGTTTTTTCTTTTTTTAAAAAATTAATATTTTTAATCTTTTTGATAAATCCCCGACCTATTAAAAGGAAGGGGTGAATAAAAGCCCAAAAAAATATTCCCTATTCTAAAACTAAACGGCAAAAAAATCAAAAAACCCCCAAAATATAGATGAAAGCATCTGCACACCCTTCTCGGGATTTCAACCCCCTACCCCACTTCGGCTCATTTGCCAATACACTTCACACCATACATACGCACACCACTGTCGCTCCTTTCCCAATTTTTCTAACCGCATCCTTCTTACAAAATACCTCGTTCCGAAGTACCAACGGGTGGGGGCAGTGACCTCATTTAAAACCCTTTTAATACCCGGGGGGCGTTTTAATTAAGAACACAAAAAAAACACACACAAAAACACACCACAAACCACACCCCAACACACACCCCCAACACACACACACCCAACATCCCCCCCCAACCCCACCCCCCCAAACACACACACACACACCCAACACCCCCCCAAACACCCCCAAAAACACACACACACCCAACAACACACCCCAACAAACAAACCCAACACACACACACCCCCAAACAAAAACCCCAACACACACAACCCAACAACACCTCCCAACACGCACACCCCCCAAAAACACCACCCCCCAACAACCACACCCCCAACACACCACACCCCCAAAAACACACACACCCAACACACAACTCCCAACCGCACACCCCCCAACACAACACACACAAAACCCAAAAAAAAACCCAAAAACCACCACACACACACACAACACAACACACACACAACACCACACATGTTTGAGTTGGGAAACCCAACTATCGCATGTACGTATTAGAATGGTTTTTATCATTATAAAACGTTTTTAAATAGGAAAAAGGGTACGAAAAGAGGCCCATTGTCCAACCGGAAATTCTGAGTGTTTTTAGGGGTCCCCAAACTCCAGGGGGGGGGGAAAAATATGATTAAATGAAATTAAGTTTTTAATGTGGGGTTTTTCGAACGTTATTTCCCCGGCGACTTAATATATAATGAAGAACTGGGATAAACATTTCACAATCATAAAATTTATCAGGACTTTCCGATATTTGGAATTGTCAACTGGGCCTTGCTATAATGGTTGAAAACCCATTTATCCATATCTACCTCTTCTTCTTTTTAAAGGTAGGGTTCATTCTGAGCCCTGTGGCACAGCATGATACTTTTTTGTAGTTTTCATTTTGTGATGCCCCTTTGGGGTGAGTACGTGTAGGGTCCCCAGTTTTCCTTTCCCCGGAGAGTGCCGGTTGGTACCTTTTAGGATCATTCTCTATTTTTCCGGGGTTGGGATCAGCCCTTGATTGGGGTGGTTGGCCACCCGTGGCTAGGTGGGAATCAAGGGGAATTCCTTGCCCCAAAGGGGAAACCGCCCCGGGCGTGACTCGAACCCTCGAAAATTTAGATTTCCGCCCTGACAGTTTTGAGTCCGACGCCTTACCATTCGGCCCCCGCGGCCTTGACGACTGGGCTTTCCATGATTTTTTTTTTACAATTTAGAGCGGTGGTTTGCCATTTTTCCTTTTCCCCCCGGGGTTTTTTTCGAGTACCATCTTATTTTCCCGCATTGACTTTTCTGGGTTTGGGCCCCCCAGTGGCTAGGCGGGAATCGAGGTGAAGTTCCTTTCCCAAAGGGGAAAAAACGCGCCGGCCTGACTCGAACCCCTCGAATCAGATTGCCGTCGTGACAGTCTTGAGTCCACGCTCTAACCATTCGGCTAATATAATATATATATAATATATATTATATTTAAAATATAATAATATATTATATTATATATTGTAGAAAGTGAGACAGAAAGAGACAGAGCAGAGATTGGTAATAGGAAATTTAATATTTAACAAAAGTAAAATATGTAAAATGTGCACTATGAATTTAGTATCAAAATGCATTTTGGGAAATGTTATCCCTTTGTTTTTAATTTTAAACCTTAAATTTTGAATTCGCGGCACTTTATATTTTTCATTGTTTTAAAGGCTATTGTACATTTAAGATTTATAAGAATATATTTAAAAATAAATTTTATATTATATATATATTATTATATTGCTGGGTTTTGTAAACTGTGAAAATCAAAATATCGCTTTAATAAGAAAGCTGATTCCGTTACCGACAGAAAGAAAAATCTCACATCTAGCAAATACCTTCTTCTTATCAAAATTTTTCTTTATCAAGTACCATTTCAATGACTTTCCTTTTTCCACATTAATTCTTTATTCTAATATTTAGGAAAAATAATGTCATCAGTACAAAAATGGGACATACAAAAAAGTTGTATAATTTAAATATAATTGCCGCAACCGACACACCAAAGGGGTTGTTTTTTCTTTTTGTTCGAAAATTTTGTGAGGTTTTCGAAATTTTTACCATTATTACAAACCGTTTTTTTGGTGTAAGGTCTTATTTTGGGCAATTCATACAACTACCCTAGGTTTATTTAAAGCAAAGGTAAAAAAAAAAATAGTCCAGTTTTCGTTCGCACTTTCCGTCCCTTTTTCGCAATAAAATTAATATGTAAAAGTCTTGGTCCTTTATCCGTCGAAATTTCGCTTTCTTCCATTTCCTAAAATCCAGTGAAAGATTTTTCCCTTACGTATTTTGCCCAAAAGGAAATTTCCTTTAAATCCGAATCATGAATTGTATCAGCTCAAAAAATCCTTAAACGAGAGTTTTTTTTGTACTTTTAAAGGGGGTTTCATCTCGAAATTTTCTGACAACATCAAATTGCCCTCCCCTTGATCATCGAACCTTTTTGAAATAAGGGGTAACGTTTTAAAGGCAATTGATTTTTTATTCACATATTTAACATTCGCAAAATTTCATTTTTTTCCCCTTGGGGTTTTGAAAAGAATCGGGGCTGTCGAAGTTGGTTTCCATTTTTTAAAGTTGATTTGGGCATGAGTGGTCTAGTTGCCCCCTTTTCCTTTAGGGAAGGGGTACCGGGTAGCTCTCCTGGCTTTCCCCGTCCCGGGCCCTTGACCCAAGGGTATATCCTGAAAGGGGTTAGAAACTCTTAACCCTTTTATATCAACCTAACAGCAATAGCTAAAGGATTTGCATTCTCCATACCAGAGGGGGATATGTCAAAAAAAAGGCAAGTGCCGGTATTAAGGACACTTCATTACCTGAACTTTCCAAAAAAAATACAGGACCAACAAGAGACTCTGGGGGCCTAAAAGTCCATCAAAAAAGGAAAAAAAAATCCAAAAAAAGAAAGAGTGCCTCAGAGAAAACCCCCAAAACTACTGGCCCCCCTATTTAGGAAAAAAATACCATGGTTCTGAGGGAGACCCTACCTACTGTGTTTTGTGTTCCTGCAAAATCAAGCACTGGGGGTGCGGCAAGGTTAAATTCTGAAAAAAATCGATATTTTCTTTTTTAATTTACTTTAAAAATTGAGGCCCGACACCAAGGTAGTTTTTTTTGGCCAGACATTTTTTTGTTACTGCATTGTGGGTGTAATCTGAGGTTTACAAAATTTTCCCTACACAATTGGGAAGTTTGCGTGATTACTTGTTGATTTCTTGCTATCGACCAGAGGGATAAGCAATGGGTGCTATTCATTATTTCTTTTGAAGAGGTATTTAAATTTTCCATTTGAAAAATGATATTTTTTTACATGAAATAATTTTTAAAGGGGTATATTGTTTTTTTTATACTGATTTCATACTGTTAGAAATGGTTTAGATAAGGCTGGGGTTTTCACTGGAGGAGGATATATTTTCAATATGAGAGTAAGGGGGGTTACTTTAGTCCTTGGGCCTAGAAACACCACCCATTCCTTTTTTTCTGTTTGGCTGTCACAATTTGTTTCATCTGATATGTTAGTCATTATAGGTCCATTTGGGCCACTCACTCTGCCATAGATATTTTTGCTTTTATTAGGGAAACAAAACAACGACATGTACGATTATGCTGGGTCCAGTACCAGCGACCCGGGTAATTTTAGCCTGTTTTTGCCATGTCAACATTAACTAAATTTATTTGTTGCACTATGTAGCTTACGGCTGACATTTTCCCCGCATTATTTTTAGTGGGTTTTTTGTGATTTGTTAAGGCCGCGGGGGCCGAATGGTTAAGGTCGGACTCAAACAGTCCGACGCAATCTGAATTCGATGGTTCGGTCACCCACCGCCGCGTTGTTTTCCCTTTGGGGAAAGGAACTTCACCTTTATTTCCTACCTAGCCATTGGGTGGCCAAGCCCGCCCAAGCGTGCAGTCCCAAGCCCGGATAAAATAGAGGAAGATTCCTAAAAAAAAAAAAAAAAAAGGTAACACCGCACTCCGTGGAAAAGGGAAATGAGGACCCTACCACGTACTCATCCTTGACACAAACTGAAACCCCAAATTAAATATCATGCTTGACCACGGGGGCTGACATGAACCTGCCCTTAAAAAAAAAGTGCCCTTTTTGGCTTTAAGTTCAGAAAAAAATCAAAAAAAAAAACCTATCTGACAAAAGGAGACAGTTTATAGGTTGTAGGTTTAGTAAATTTTTTGGGCCTAAATGAAATATCTTATTTTTATATTTTTTTTAAGTTAAAGTTAATTTTTCTAAAAACCAAAGAAAAACCACAATGCCCGATTCTCGGCTTAAAAACCAATGTGGGGGGGTATAAAAACAGAAAAGTAACGTCAATGCCCCACCCATTTAGTCAGTTGGAAGGGAATAGTGTAAAGATTTGAGGAAAAGGGTGATAGATTGTGTATGCGAGTGTGTTTTGGGGTGTGTGTAAGTCTTTTTGGGTGCTGATATAAAGGTTTTTTGAGGTGATTTGGCCGAAAAAAGTAGTTGTGTCTTAAAAAACACAAGAACTGTTTCATCCCTGCACTGTTAATCCTTTTCTTTACATAGGGTTTGCGAGGGAAAATTTCGACATAAGTGATAGAAAATTTATTAAAAAAAACGAGTAAAAAAACTTTAAAAAAATAAAACCATTAAAAAGGGGGAAAAAAACCAACAAAAGCAATGGAACAATAAAAATAAAAAAAAAAGGCACATACAAAAACACTAAAATAATAAATAAACACCCAAAACACTTTTTCACTTTCCCAAATAAAACCTAGTGAAAACTCTCTCACAACCATTTACACACTTCTGACCCTTTGCTGACTTTCGGGAGGCCCATTCGGGGTCCCTAAACAGCCGACAGGTCAAGGACCAATTCTCGAATCCCCCGTTATCTCTTTTATAGTTCCCCATTGGTTTTTAGGGGCGAAACCTGGGCAATATAAAAAAAAGATGCTTTGTATAATAAAATTATTAAAATAATCATTTCGTAAAAAAAACAAAAAAAACAATCACAAAAGAACCTTGTGAAAACGTGGTACTAAAAAACAATAAAATTTAATAAAAAAAAGCAGTTCATAAAAGTTACAATAAAAATCTCCCGAAAAAAAAAAAAAAAAAAGCTCCGGGGGATTAAAACTGGAATTAAAAATAAAAAAATAATCTTAAAGTAAAAATAAATGGGAATCTCTTCTCAAGTGAAAAATACATTTAGAGGACTGGTGCCAGCCATATATAAATACATTATTATTTTTTTTTAAAAAGTACAAATAATATAAAAAGCAGCGGGGCCGTAGCAACACCGCTTGAGCCTCCTCCCCACTGGCGGGATAAGCGCTCGCGCCCTGGACTTCGGATATGGAGGATGGCGACGCGGTTTTCGTTGCCATATAAAAGGGGGGTGTAAAACAGTTTCCTGGAACGTGAAACGCGGCTTCCATACGGTAAAAAATAGTGTAGGGCAAAACTCGCCCCGCCGGACTCGCCAGGAGTGTTTGCCACCCCAAGTTCATCTTATTTTGTCTTTGGAGGTACTATTCCCCCGTGGGAGAGTTTGGAGGGGAGAGATTAATTCGAAATGTATACCCTCGGAATGAGACGCGGGGTGGGGCGTTTTACACAAAATCCATTCATTTTTTGTGTTGCCCGTGATCATCTGGGGTAGGGGGGGCCCACCCCTCCGAGCCGCCCAATTACCCCAGGGGGGCTAAGGGGCAGGTGTTGGTACGGAGCCAGGGCTGTCCACACCCGGGGGGCCATAGCTCCGTACCCCTTGGGGCCCCTGCTGCTCCGAGATCCCCACAGTTTACCTAGGACCGCAAAGGGGGCCACGAGGGGGGACTGCAGAAGTCTCGTGAGGGGAACTTTTTTGGCGGGAGGATGCAGAGTCTCCTTTTTTGCACTATGCTAACCCGTGATGGGACTGCAAACCCAGAAGGCATCCAAGCACTTAACACTATCTACTACCCCACCATCGTCTCACATCACCTTGGGGATAACACCCCCCCCCAAAAGTTATGTTTTATATGTCTGTTATATGTATAATCATTATAAATTTATTACGTATATATAGATAGATAAATAAAAAGTACAATATTTAAAATTATATTTATTAATATATATTTTTATTAATATATAATATATACTAAATATATATATTAAAATGTTGTTTGTGTAAATAGTACATATACAATCCGAAAAATATAACATATAAATGTATGGTGTGTGTTGTACAATCATACATCTCTCTCTCTCTCTCTCTCTCCTCTCCTCTTTATATATTAAAAATTTTAAAAATTTATATATATATATTTATATATTATATTTTATACATATATACATATATACATATATATACAATATATATATATATATATATAATAATATATATAATATATATATAATTACACATATTAAATTTTTTGCTATATATATGTTATTTTATTTTTTAATATATATTATATATATATATAATATATATGTAATAATTGTGTGTGTGTGTGTGTTTAAACATCCCGCCGAATCAATCCACTGCAAAACGTAGGCCTCTCCATTCTTTTCTTAATTTTTTCTTGCGTTTTTTTTTTTTTTTTTGTTCAAATTCATGCTTGCGGCGGGACGTTGAAGTTTTCAGAAAGTTTTACATACTTGGGAGCGTATACTATCTCGGGCCATGCGCCCCCGTCGGGTTAGCCCCCCTTTTGATGATGAGATACGTAAAATTTTATACCCACATATAAAAACACAACCCACACACCAGATGTAAATTTTATAATATAATTGTATTTTAAAAAAAACATATATTTTTGGGTTTTTATCATCCTCAACCCCCCACACATACCACATTGTGTTACACCACCTGCATCCACCTAGGTTTCCATGTCTAGGGCATGATTATATTTCCCTTTAAAAGAATATTTTTTAAAACGTAGATAGGCAGGTTGTAAAATATTTTCAGCATTGACTAATAAATTTGGGGGAGGCAAAGATAGACTGACGAACCAAAAACTAAGTAATTATTTAAGAAAAAAACATTCAAAATTTAAAAAATAAAATTTTCAACAACGCTTAAAAAGTTTTTAAAAAGTAAATACCCCAAATTTCCCAAAAAAGGAAAAACTGAAAGTAAAAGTCATTCCTTTTACCCAAAAATATTGAAATTGGTAAATTATAAAAGAGCAAAGTGGCCAAAAGCACATTTTATGCCCACTAAAACAGTAAACAAAATTTCAGGTTTTACTTAATATATAAAAATCTTACCTCTTTGCCAACCTTTCAATGTAAACATTCAAAAGGGAACATTAAACAACTTCTAGAAATTACGAAAAAAACCATGGGGAAATTTCTCAAATTTCCCGGGTTGAAACAAACAAAGGGATTTGCACACCAAAATTTCCTCCCATGATGTCGGGCAACTACAAAGCAGTTTTTTTTTTGGAAATCCACCGAAATTAGCTGCATTTAAAATTTAGAAAAAAAGTCAATTTTTTAAAAAAATCGGTTCTTTAATTCATACACTTCCAAAATCTTAACTATATTATTACAATACAATTAAAAATATTCATAAAAAAAAACATAAATGTACGAATAACTAACAGTGAGGAAGAAATGGGTTATAGGGGGACTTTCAAACTGGACATGGTATCCTGACCCATTCTACATACCCATAACTATGTATATATATATATATATTATATAAAAATATATTAAATTTTTATTTATATATATATATATTGCATATATATATGTGTGTGTTGGGGGTGTGTGTGTGTGTGTGTGTGTGTGTGTGTGTGTTTTTGTGTGGTTTTTTGTTTTTTTGTTTTTTTTTTGTGTGTGTGTGTGTGGTGTGTTGTGTGTGTGTGTGTGGTGTGTTTGTGGGGTGTGTGGGTTGTGAGGTGATGAGTGAGTGGTGGGGAGTGATGTGTGTGTGTGTGTGTGTGTTGTTTTGGGTGTGTGTTGGGGTGTGGTGTGTGTGGGGTGTGTTTTTTTTTGTGGTGCGCTTCTCTATTGTGTATACAAATATATAAACTGAATGTAAATATGAACATATAAAAGTCCACACACCCCAAAACATATTAAAAAATATGTGTGTGTGTATGTGGTTTTAAAAATACAATTTTATACATATATCACACACACACACACCTATATATGTATAAACATGTTATTTATTGTACATCCACACACAACGAGCCCAAAATATTAAAATATATATATATTTTATTAAAAATATATATATATATATATATTATAATATTAAAATTTGTGGGTGTGTTTGTGTGGTTTTTGTGTGTGTGTGGTGTGTGGTTGTGTGATCAGTTTTTAAACAGAACAGTATAAAGGGGAAGCGCTAAAGGGGTGGACAAATAATTACTTAGGCACTTGTACAGAAAACATACAAGCGAAAAGGAAAAGAACGCGACAGTCTAGGGAGAGCTCCTTTGGGGACACAATAGCTACTAAAATGCTCCTTTCCATTACGTTTAAAAAAATCTTTAAAAACCAAAGCGTCCTCCTAGTTAGGGCCTTGGATCAGAAAAATGGCTACAAAAAATTAGGGATGAAACTAATAAATTTTACAAGAAGGATGGAGAGGTTGATCTGAAAATTAGCCTAACAGATCGGAGAGGGCGACGCGGGTCCGGGAACAGACAAAAATGGAAAAAAATACTTTTGACCATCAAAAAGAATAATGGCAATGGGCAGGCGTATATTCGGAAACAGTAAACAAATGGACAAGAAAATAAAAGACGGGCTATAATCAAAATAGGCCAAGGGCCGACCAATGACAAGTTGGCTGACGGGGCCCAACAGGCCCCCAAAGTCCCGGTCTTGGGCCGGGGACCTCTAGGCCTAGGGGCTTCGCCTCATGCAAAGCACCAAGAGGCGCCACAATGATTCAAGGATTCAATAGGATGGGAACATATCGGGAAAGTCAAGGTCTGAGCCTTAATATTTTCCCGTGTTGCTCCTACTGACTTTTGGGTAGTACGTGCTCATTATTTCCGTCCAACAAGTGTTTGAAAGTTGGTGCAAGGGCCAGCCTCACCCCGAATTAAAAGGGAAAAGTTCAACATCCCCCACCCAACACACTTTTCAACCGTATAAGGTTTCTATCGGGCCAATAAAACTGTGTTGGAATTCCCCTTAGCCTCAGGATCTCTTGCGTTCCCCATGCACCAGTCAAAGCTTCTTGAGGTCGAGTGGGTGCAACAAACCCCCCAAAATCCGACGGCGTTCCCAATTACTCGAAGACTAGTATTCGGTCCCCCCCGAGCAAAATGGGGCCGTCAGTTGAGTTCGTGAACGGTTCAGCGATTGCCATGGTGAACCCACGGGCACACCCCCCTCCTCCCTTAGTCGTCCAGGGAAACACCTTAGGGTGGCCCTGGAGGGGCGGGTATTTTGAAGTGGACCCGCAGGGTGCCACAACCAGCCTATAGTCGGTGCCCAGAACCGGGACCGGTAAACCCTGCAGTTCGGGGATCCTCCATTGGCTTTTAAAAGAATGTGGTGATCCTTGCCACAAAACACACAACAAAACTGTATTGTATTTGACTGAGTTCATTTTTGAAGTAATAAAAATAAAAATGGGAAAAATTATAGATTTGACGTAAGTTTTAAGAATGATATATTGAAGACATATAGATTTGAATTCTAAAAAGTACTGATTTTTAAGTTAGCATAGAGAGTAAGGAAATTAAAAGATTTACTTTTTAAAAATCCAGCCTATGGAATGTACTTAACAGTGATGTGATTTAAATTTCCCGGGGAGCTTAGAAAATTTGTGTTTTTATGAATCATTAATCATTTTCCCAAAATAAGTTTGCTTGATTTTAATTGCGGCTTAAAATATTAATTTAGATTATGATTTCCTCATTGCCAAGACTTTATGCCATTTTTGAACGTACCATTTACTTTTTACTGGGGAAACTTGAATTTTGTTTGTAAATTGTGTAAAGACATTTAAATTAAAAATAATTCCAAATATTTTTGTATTTTAATTTTTTACAAATATTTTTATGATTTAATCATTGTATTTAAAAAGGAATTCGTTTTAATGCTTACATCTATTTTAAAATTGGGATTGGAAAATTTAAAAACAGCTGCTTAAATTTTATATTATGTATTTTTAGTTAACAATTAGAGTAAATGGGAATTTTAAAAATGGATTTTAAAATTTGGGAAATTATTTATTAGATTTTAAGAACTCAGATGTTTATTATTGCAATAAAATTTTTGTGATTTACTTTTCATTTTACTAATATAATACTTTTCAGTTAAAATTAGTTTTAAAATTCTTTTTAATAAGTTGGAATTTCCTTTACTTTAGTCTAACAAATTTTAAAACAAATTGAAAGAGTAAGATTGTGAGAGAAATATGACTAGTATGAACTTTAAGATTAATTTAAATACTAGGGGATAATAAATTGTTGGTGCAAAAAGGCAACACATTTAAAGATTTACATGGGGGAAAATAGTATCAAAATTTTTCACAAAAAAAAAAAGAAACCCCCCAAGCCTAATTGAAAAAAATTTTTTTCAGGTGAAATACATACACAGGGACACAACTGCTACAAAATTTTAAACATTAACAAATTTTAGACAAATAGATATTTTCTTTTTCGACACTTGAAAGCCTTTTAAATTTTTGATCGCTTAAAAAAATTTTACCAATCCTTGTCCACCAGAGTTTTATTTTTCAAAGCCTGTCGTAGGGGAAAAAGGGCTTCTTGGTTTACTCAACAGAGTAAGAAGTGTTGAGGCAAATAAACTATTGCGGAGTACTTTGGGCTTCAAAATCCCATTCTCACAGTTATTGGTAAAAATCATTGTCACGCACCATTTATAAAACCAGGATGTTACGTGAAACTTTCCCTTCCCCCTATAACAATGACCCCTTTTCCTTGCCCTTTAAGTCTATCCCGGGTGCGTTTCCCATGCTTTTAGCCTGGGAAAAATTTTGCCTCCCTGGGCCCCCTTCCCCTGTTTTGTTACCACTCTGGCTT
>NC_051424.1:14474512-14490828 GCF_015228065.2 Penaeus monodon
ATGACCTAGCTTAGAGGAGTTCATGTCCAACGCACGGCGCAGTAAGGTCGGCCTAGCCTTCGCCCTCAGGGCGGGTTGAACCGACACCGCGACCGCTTTCACTGCTTTTACCCAGCGAAGAACCTACGTACAGTGACTACCATTGCTGTTCACAGTCATAGACTCTTACAGACTGTGGCAGGGTGGTCGCTGCGTCCTTTCGGCTCTCAGCATGAACGCAAAACCTCCGAAGAAAAAACGCCCGACCGCTCCAAGACATGTCTAAGAAAAAAAAAACATATAAGTACACGTTTGGGCCCTTCCTTCTTTATTTCTTTTCCCTTCCTACTTCTCTCATAAATGTGTTAAGTTGTTGTGACAGCAAATGGCACATTCTCACACTATTCTCCTGACCTCAGATCGCCTTACCATGTGAGCGCAGTATGTGGTCAGCAAGCATGAATATCGTTCGTTAGTTAATTAGCTAAGTAATTTCTCTCGTTATTATAGATTTTTGTTGTTTCATTTGCTATGAATTTAATGCGTTCGTGATTTTATCTTATCGCAAATATCATTTCATTTTATCTCATTCCCCCCTTGCCCCGACCTGACCCGCACTTTCTCTTTCTCTTGTGTTCGGTTGGGACGAGGAAAAGGTCAGTAGATAACCGTTTTTTCCCGTCTTGACCTGACCTCATTTTTCTCTTTTTCCGGTCAAACCTAGGGGATTAACTGTAGCACGGTTACATTGCTCATTGGTGACACGTTCTATCGGCGCTAGAATGGAGCTTGTAACACGATTTTATTAAAATTGAATATAGCATAGGATCTCCCACCATATCATAGTGGACAAGGATGTCCCATATATCCTGGGGTTGCGTAAACGCCTAATAGATCTGTGCTCTGACATTTGAAAAATAGTTACAGGTAAAACCGAAGTTATAATTCGATCACCAATTTTGAGTCTGTGTGACCCGCAGGTACTTCCGTTAATTAATGTAGGACTAGGAGAATAATTATTCGCTTATTAATCACACCCTTCTCAACCTAATGAAGTCGCTTGCATGTTTTGGGTGATTCGTCGATTACTACAAATAAGCGTTCGGTAAAGCCGCAGAAGCGTTGTGCGGTCTGCACCCCAAGATAGATGTGAAAGAACCCGCAAAATTCTAAGTGCTTTTATAGCCTTCACTTTTAACTGTTTGATGTGAGGCACCCATGTAAGTCTTGAGTCAAAAATTAGACCCAAGTACTTCACCTCTTAGACAAATTGCAGTGGGTTTGCTCCTAAATAGAGGGAAGGATGGAACTTTCCTCGTTTGTGGAAATGTATAGCCATGGTCTTGCTTGGAGAAACTTTGAGCCCATGATATGTTGCCCACTGTACAACTTGATTTATTGCAGTCCGCATGTGTCCTTGCACATCCTATAAGCTTCCTCCTGAGCAGTACAGTGTAAAGTCATCCACATACAGATTACATGAGACAGCACTTGGAACAACCTTTACGATGTCATTTACAGCAATGGCAAACAGGGTCACACTTAAGACACTCCCTTGTGGGACCCCTTCCAGCTGATCTTCCAGGTTAGAGAAACTGTTTCCTACCCGAACTCTAAACTTCCTGTCAGCAAGGAAGCTTTGTATGAAGGTAGGTAATGCTCTTCTTAAACCAATGTCATACAGCTTCATGAGTATGCCATGCTTCCAATTATCGTAAGCCTTTTCAAGGTCAAAGAAGACTGCTATCATGTGATGTCGCTGAAGGAATTCTGTATAGCAGTTTCCATCCTCACAAGTGCATCTGTGGTTGATCTCAATTTTCTAAAGCAATATTGATATGGGGTCAACACGTTTTCTCTTTCTAGCAGCCATGTCAACCTGAAGTTGACCATTTTCTCCATCAGCTTGCAGATGCAGCTGGTGAGAGAAATTGGTCTGTAATTTCCTGGTGTGGAAGCATCCTTACCAGGTTTAGGGACAGGAATGATTATAGCCTCTTTCCATGTGGATGGCACTGTACCCTCCCTATAGATTTAGCTAGCTCATTTGCAGCATCTTTTTTGTCTGTGATGATTATGCCATCTATCTTCAGAGCAGGTTGTGACATGGATGTGCTCTTTCCAGCGATCTTATGCACCTTGTCCCATACCCATGCTAAGGGGTCCCAGAGTTAATCGAGGAGACATACTGTCTCCACGATGTCCGTCTAGCCTCCTTTAGCACGCGCCTGGCCTTGGCTCGGGTCTTTTTGTAATTGATCAAGGTTACAATGCTGGGGCGTCGTTTCAACTGCCTTCATGCAGCTTTTCGTGCTCTGACAGCTTGTTGGCATTCATCAGACCACCATGGTACTGGAGGTCGACGGTAATGCCCGCTACTTTCGGGAATGGATGCTTCCGCTGCAAGGTGAATTCATGATGTGAAGTGATTAACAGCATCTTGAATACACTGGAAATCATTCACAGATCCTTGCAATACTGCAGTTGATCTAAAAAAGTTCCAGTCCGCATGTTCAAGTTGCTATCTTTGCACTCCATTGACTGGAATACCATTCACCTCCTCCAAAAGTATTGGAAAGTGGTCACTTCCATGTAAGTCTTCCATGACCTGCCAAGTGAAGTTCAACTGTGAACCAGGTGAGCCTATTGATAGGTCTATATTGGAGAATGTCCCAGTTTGAACTTGGAAATGTGTGGGAGTGTCACTGTTCAGTAAAACTGCATCTACTCTTAAGAACAATGACTCCAAGCTCTTCCACGAGGGTTGCACAAAGTGTCTCCCCAGAGGTGATGCCGACCATTGAAACATCCCAATAGTAGAAATGGATGTGGCAACTGCCCAAGTACATCTTCCAAATCATTAATAAGACCATTGCCAAAGGTCCCATAATGGGCTTGAACTTGAAATCCTCTCAGGGAAATCGGACGATTTTCCCTTGTCATAATCTCTCGTAGATATACACAAACTGGATTATATGAAGCTATCAGATGTTACAGTTTTTCCCATTTTGCATGAATTCCCTGACAGTTCCATTGTATTAAGGTATCCAGTTCTTTATATTATTTCTTCATAAGGTGTTTGGCAGCACCTGTGGTCAAGGTTTGCCCCACACCTTTAGGCTGTCCCTTTCCAGGATCCTGAGAGTACCTTTTTAATGGTTGTTTACCTGTGGAACTAGTTTCCACAGGATTCCCTTGGACAGCTTCAGGATTTCTTTGCCTAGGCAAAGAACGGACCTGAGCCTTTGCTTCAGGGGTATTCTGTCTAGCAGTGGAGGCCCCTGTGGATGTTATGGCAGCTGGAGTTTTTTGGACAGGTTCTGGATTCCTTTGCCTGGGCAAAGGGCGTGCCTGAGCCTTTACTTCAGGGGCATTCTGCCTAGCAGCAGAGGCCCCTGTGGATGTGGTGGCAGCTGGAGCTGTCACCGTTGGAGCCTTTAATGATTACTTTGGGAGGAGTCTCCTCAATAGACCCCTCACTCCTACTCCGTTTCCGGTGGAACAACTCACCAGAGGCATTGTCAGCAATTTGAGACTGATGTTTAAAGGAAGTGTCAGAGTGTGTGTTGTAAGAAGTACTGGGGGGCAAGGGTTGGTGGGAAGTAGGATGGGCTACTACCGAAGCAAAGGACCTACCTGGGTGTGAAAACAGCACATGGGCACGTCGCTTTGCCTCTGGAAAACTAACTTTCTCTTTGCTCCTTTACTATACTTCCTTTTCAAATTTGTATCTTTTACATTGCTTTGAAGAAGCTTCATGAGCTTCTTTGCAGTGGTAACAGCATATTGGACCTGGACAGTTGTCATCTCCTTGATGACCTGTTGTACCACACTTTACACATACTCTTGGTTGCCCATTCTCTTTAAAACGACAAAAGTTGGCTCCATGCCCATAGCCCTGGCAGTGAAAGCACTGCATAGGGTTGGGCACATATGGCTTTACCTTGAGGTGGTACCATGCTAACTTAACCGATTCTGGAAGGACTAACGTGTTAAAAGTTAGAAGAAGAGTTGGTGTCGACTGTTCCAAACCATCAACTTTCTTCTTAAAACGTTTTACTGCCACTACATTAAAATTCTCTAGTTCCTCTAACAGTTTCTCCTCAGAATAACCTCATCAGGTCTCAGGGAAAAGACAATTCCCTTACACTGATTGAGGGTTTTTATTTGTTTTTATTATTTTAATTGAGTTTACCCCTTTTTATCTGATTTTCTGTACTTGTTTTATTTATAATTTAATACTGAGACTTTCTTATGATATATTTTTTTTTTATTGGCTTTTATCCTTTTCGTATTCTGTCAACTTTTAAGGTTTCGGTTTTACTTCATTTTTTATTTCGAGTTTTAGGGGAAACGTTTTATGCATTTCGTTTATTCTTTCTTTTAAGTACATCGGCTTTCTTTTTCTATAATTTTCATTTTTATGTTTTACATTTTACTTTTACCCATTTTTATTTGTATGTTTTTAGTCTATTTGTTTAATGGAAACATTTTGAAAAATGTTTGCCTCTGACGTCACCGAGGCAATGTAAACAAGATAATTTGCAAACAATAAAGAGTTGGTCAAGACAGTCAGCGGGTGTTTATGTACGATCCCCAGTCACAAAAACCGGCGTTGTCGCCATTTTTCCAAGCGAACAACAGAGGCGATCACAGAAGACAATTAGTTAAGTACTGACGTACCTGACATTCTTTGCTTAGGAGCTGGACGTGATCACAAGAACATTTTTATTGAATAATTTTAACGTCTGGTGTTAATCATGAACTGGCTGGTATTCTTTCCTTTTTTTTACTTGTAACTTTTACTTTTTCATAGGAGGCCCTGAGTGATTTTAGTTTACTGTCTTAGTTTCACCAGATCGGGGTTTTTAAAGCTGCCGTACTGAAGTTTTAGGTTTGGGGATTTCTTTTTTTAAGCCTTCAGCTGTGATGCCAGGCTGGAGGGGTTCGTCTTTTTTTTAGTGGTAAGGCCTTCAGCCAGACTCTCCACTTGGGAGGTATCTCCTTTAGTTTTTCGTATACGGCGGGGTTTTAGCTATTTCACGTGCCTTTTACATTTTGCTTTTTTTTTTTTTCAATTTGTCAATTTTAGTATTTAATTCTGTTTGGGAATGAACATCAGAAAGAGATTGAGTCCCCCCCCCCCCCATGCTACAAAATCAGGGAATTCAAATTGACTGGGGTTAACCTGGTCCTTTGCGCCTTTGCTCTCCAGCATCAAGGGTGGGCGAGAGTTCTGTAAACTTGATGAGCTGGGACGGGACCCTGGGTTTCGGAGATCACACTACCCAAAGTCGTTTTTGGTGGCTTTTTGCGGTGGGATGTTCCAAATGAATGAGCTAAAGCTCTTGATTTAAACACTTTCTGATGTTGAGACGTCCAGAATAAAACATTTTTATGTCATGCATGCTTTTTAAGTAGCGTGGTGAGCCACTTATTTACCCTTTTTCTGTTTGTGTTTTATGTTTTTGCTGTTTTTTTCTCATTAAAAGGTTTCAGGGTATTTAGTTTTATTTTTGTAGTTTTTAGAGCTTGGCCTCTTTCCAGTTTTTATCTTTTCTCTTTCAGAGTTAGATTTTTTTTATTGCTAACTGCCAGCTCGCCTAGTTAATTTTACCGTGGCTCATTTAGTGTAGGATGTTTTCACTTTTTCTGTATTAACCCTTTTACCCCCAGCCAGTTCATTTGGTGGTGCAATGTCTTTGCTGTGTGCAGTAGCTGTTGTACATGAACTGTGATTTCTCCGTCGACCTGTGTCTATCGGTCTGTGTTGGTGTTTTTGTATTGCTGCTAGCAGTACTGTATTTGGTGGGGTTGTGTGCGCTAAGTGCTGTTAGCATTTGTTTGCTGCGTTCCTGGCATGCCGAATAGCAGGGAGAGGCAGGAGCGTTACCAGAGACTCCAGCAGCGTCGGAATATCCGGATGAGTAGCCAGCCGTCAATGGAAGCCGCTCTCCTCCTCGGCCTCTTCCTCGGAGCCGTCCCCACACCCCAGTACCAGAGCAGCAGCCATATCCAATACGGCAACACACATATGACCCACATTCATCCTTGCCGCAGCAGTTCCAGCACAGTTCTTCACCTCAGCATCACCAACCAGAATATCCCTCGTCTCAGGCTTCCAGCATGCCTTTCTCATATGTTTTCATGAAGGAGACCATCCCTCACTTTAAGGGAGATACATCTGCCTCACAGCCCCTCAAAAAGAACCAGGCCATAGAGAGTTGGATTCGGACAATTGAGAACATCGTGAAGCCAGCCAAATCAGAGATGTTCATTCAGGCAGCACGAGCTAACTGCAGAGGACCTGCCGAACTGATCATAAATTCCCCTCTTTTCGACTCCATCACAGAGTGGGACAACATTTAAAGCAGCTTCCGAAGTAAGTTTCGAGGTACCTACAACTCCTGATTTCTACAAGGTTCTCTAGGGACACCCGCAGGGACACCAAGCCAAGCACCAATGGACTTTTTTTGCAGTTAGAGGGGCATGTTTACCAGGATACAGGGATCACCGGGAAGCAATGGTGACCCATCAGAATAGTGAAGAGGGTCTTTTTAAGTGGCATCCCTGCATGGCTCCAAGACTTCCTCTCTGTAAAAGAAGATGGTAGCCCAAACCCAGATAGCCGAAACAGCACAGCGTATCTGGAATTCGCGCAATGGCATCAGGCATAGTGATATGTCGCCAAAAGAAGAGAATCCCTACCACCCCAACCGTCCTCCACGGGGTCGGGATTTGTATGCCATGCTCGTGGCTGCTGAGCGTTCCAGCCTGTCACCTCGTCGTCAATCACCTGTCCAGGAGAGGTGGTGTGAGCACCATCAGGTAAGGACCCATGATACATCTGAGTGCAGAGCCAGGGCCTAGATCCTTGATCCACATTCTCCAAGACGACGATGCTACCATTGCAGAGGTCCAGGTCATTTAGTGAGAGATTGCCCCTTTCGTGAGTGCCAGGGTGACCAAGCTCCTGGGACCACTGGCAGGTTTGAACCAAGGAGCACCTCACATGGGGAGGAAACTTGTTGAGAAGGGAACAGCTGTGACAGGGCTTACCGGATTACAATTGTCAAGCCCCAAGCCCTTAAGCAGATTGATCCTCATGACCACCTGCGCCGGAGGACTACAAGTAGTCTGCGAGGCGTGTCTGGCCGGCCAATTGACACCTTGAGTGAAGTAACCCTTGTTTTTCACATTAACTCAGATTTGGGAAATACGCCATACTTCTGTGTGTGATGTAAGGTTTCCTGGAGACTCCTCTTGGTAAGATTTTTTGGAACCACATTCATTTTCCCTTTTACTCTCGGGGAGACGGGCCTGCCTGACTTTAAAAGGGCCAGGATTTTTTTGGGAAAATTATCTGATATCATCCTGCAGCTGAGTTTAGGGAGTTGACCGCACCAAAAACCTATAGAAAATGCTGAAGAAAGCCTCTTCACCTTTTACCACCCCCTGACACACCTACTGCTGTGCACCTTTCCCGAACGCGAAGTTTCCCCACACACAGTGGGGTTTTTGGAAGGTGTAGGGGCAAGGTCTGCCCAATGATGGGGACATGTTGTTTACGCCTGGATGTCAGCGTGTGCATATCGCCTTGTGGCTCTTTGCTTATTGGACGTCGATCCCAGTGGGGGCAGTCAACACACTCGGGCCAGCCCGAAAACCCAAGGAACTGCTTGGAGATGGTAGCTGCAGTCGAGGCTTTTTTTACGGCAGGAACCACTCCTCCAAGCCTTCAAACCCTTCCAGTCCCAGCAATACCTGAAACCCCTGTTGTCTTGATCTCCCAGAGGACCACAAAAATGGGGATTTCCAGTGGGGAAGAGGACCAGTTTGCAAACCTTTGGGGTAGAGGATTTTGGATATGATAGTTTGTCACTGATGCTGCTGATGATCTCCCACCATCACAACCCCTTTTGTGCAATTGAAGTGCAATATTCCCAGATGACCATTCCCCTTGGAACTGAATCCAGATGCCCGAGGGGGGGCATTGGAAATGATCAGCCCGGGTTGCGACCTCTTATGTACCTAAAATTTCCCTTTTTGAGGGAGTGAGGATGCTGGGGCCAATCCCAGGCATTCAGAAAGGGGGTTGCCCACGGGTCAACAACCCCTAAAACCCCTTTCAGTGGGTCTCCCGCAGGCAACTCAAAAAAAATATACGCAAGCAGTGTATCCATGTTTAAAAACGGTGTCATTGAGTCCTCAATTCCCCATGGTTGGCCCTTTGTCGTGGGGGAAGGAAAAGATGGATCATTTAGGTTTTGGGGGATTATAGGAACTTGAAGCAGTAACAACAGCAAACTTTCCTTCCCAAAGGATTGACGAGTTCTTGATGAATGGGCCCCTTGACCGTTTACCACTCTTGATGCAAGGGCGCTTATTGGAGTGTGGGGTTATCCGAGGACCCCCCCAAGACGCATTTAGTGATGGAATCGGTTTTTTTTCAATTTCGGAACTCCCTTTCCCCTTAGTACTGCGCCTAATTTTCCCAGAGGAATAAAATTTTGCCCTGTCATCTGTCTGGGACCCCACACCTTGGGTATTTGGATGATGGGGTTTATTTCTCTGGGGGCTTTCCACAGCATTTGAAAGATCTAGAAAAAACCCCGAGTTATGGCAGCAGCGGGGTTAAGCTGAATATGAAAAGTGCAAGTTTGCTGCAACCCAATAAATTTTTTGGGATTCACTAATCCCCCGAAGTGTTTTGGCCCGATCAAAAAGGTCGCGCATTTTAGCAACACCTGCCCCTCATCCTTAAAGAATTCGTCGTTTTTTGGGTGCAACGGGTTTTTTTTCGGAAAACAAGGGGGGTATGCAACCAGTGCGCTCCCTCCCCCTCCTCTTAAAAAAAGGCCAGGTTGGAAGTGGGAAAAGCCCAAAGGCATTTGAAGTTTGGGGAAAGGTGTTGGCATCAGCCCAGTTTTTTGACACCCAAAATTCACGAAACCCCTTTTGAGCTACACACAGATGCAAGTATTTGCCTTGGGAGCAGTTTAATTTGCGAGTCCGACGGTGCACCCCAAAGCTATTGCTTCTCAGGAAAAAAAGCGAGACCCCAAACTCGTTTCCCACCTTGACGGAGGCCTAGCAGTTGTTTAGGGTTAGGGTCTTTGTTTGTACTTATAGGACCAAGTTTATCATTTCACGACCATCGCCCTCTTGTATACATCTTTAAAAAACCGGACGAAATCACCGCGGATGACCCGATACTCCATTCTTCCTATTATTACTTTGAGATCCGGCAAAAAAAGGTCCCATGAAAACTCCCCTGATTTGCTATCCGAAAAAGCGCCATAGATGTTTACAACGTCTTCACAAGGCTTGCCCTGGGGCAAACCCGGACCCGACTTCAAGATCTCCCTTCTATCGAGGATGGCACTGTACCCCAAAAAAAAGCCTCCCTCTCCCTCTCAGACTTTGAAATGAAAGATGGGGTTTTTACCCACTGTTGCACCTGCCAGTAAAAATTGTTACCAGCTGTGTTTCCAGAAAAATGCGAGATCGGCAAAGAAAGCAGCTCATACACCACCTCTACAAAGCCCTGGGATCCATAGGGTACAGAATCTACGCAACATGTTTTATTTGGGCCCCCCATGCTACGTGATGTACTCCGTTATGGAACATTGCCCTTTTGCCAGCAATCAAAGAGGCATTGCCAACGTGTTCCCAAAGGGTGACACACCCCTAGCCTTTATCCATGGAACGGTACATGGGGCTTCTTGACTTTTGCCAGGCCCCTATGAGATGAGCATTTAGTTTTTGACCAACTTCTGGTTATTTAGATCTCCCCCTCCCTGATATAACGCTTCCCGGGTACATAGCTTTCCCTGGACCACGGATAATTTTTTGGGCCCCCCTTGTGTTATCCGAGAAATGGCCGGGGTTCATTTAAACCCGTTTGCTAGTAGTGGACTTGTTACGGCTTCACATCACTTTACCATCCGCTATACCCAGGGGTAATGGGCTTTTGGAACGCACAAATTGTTTTCAAGGGAGCTTTACGATCGTAGTAGGGGATCGACCCGAGGCCGGCAAAGTATGTACCTAAATTGCGATTCCCTTTAAATTTTGCAATACATCGTACAAAAGGGGGGCAACCCTCTACTTTTTACAGGGGGGATGAAAACTTTCCTTAGGGCTCACCCAAAGTGCGTTTTCGGTGATAACGTGCATTTCGGAAAGGCTTAAAATGGCCGTGCAGCTGTGATGGATCCAGAGCTGCCCCTGAAGTAATGAAAGGGCTACAACAAGCGAGCCAAGGGGACCTTTGCTCCGAGAAGGAACCTTTTTTGGTTTTAAAAAAGTGGTTCCACGTCCACGGGTCCAAATGGTTAGGGGCTGCTCGGATCCTAAAAAATTTGGGCCCCGCTCATTCGGGTACAGCATTTGGGCTTGGCAAAGGTTTTTCGGGGTCACCTCAATCATTTTCGTCCTTATCACCCCCCACAAGAGTTTTCGTACCCCAACGACAGTATCGTTCCCGAGGGAAAGGGAAAATGCCATCCGCATCTTGACCCTTGGGTGGCCATCCTCACAAACCCGTGACGCGAATTTCAAACCTGTGAACCAGCTACAACCAGCGAAGCTGAAGACCTGTAGGGACCTTGGTCCCCGTCGCCTAGCTTCGCCAGCGGGGTCAAGGTTACTGTTGCTTGTGCTGGGACCTTGGATTTTGGGACGACCAGGGTTTGGCCATGCCAACCAGGATTGTGTTAGCTTAATGACACAAACCAGTAATTTTTGGCATGGCCAAGCGCATAATGGTTTTGTTTGGGTAGGGGCCTTGGACGGTACGCTTTGGCTTTTTGCCATGCCCCCAAGGAGCGTTTGCTGTGGCTAGGGACTTGAATCCAGTGCTTTCTTTTTTTGGTGTGTGCCACACTGTTCAAGTGTTGCTGTTAGTTTGCTGTAGGACTCTACTGTCGGAGCCCTTGGGTGGTGCCCCACTAGTGGAGATTGTGTTCATCTTTTGGGGCCACTGCTGATTTCCACCCCGGGAGTGACAAGACTGCCCAGATGTTTCCAGATCTGTGTTTTTTTTATTCTTATGGTGAGGGGTTTTTTTTTAAAATTACTGTTCTTTTAGATCACCTATCAAAATATGTGCTCCTTTGTGTTGCAGGACCGCTTGCTTTTATCTTCCAGGTCTCCGCTGTTCGCTTTGACCCAGAGGGGTGAGGAATTCTGTAAGGGGCTTGGATGCGCATCTCGCCTCTCCCCCTCTGGCTGCTCATGCTGGAGGACTGATCGCTGGCTGTCCCTTTTTTTATCTTGGCTGATTTTCTCGTTTTTATTTGTTTTTATTATTTTAATTCAGTTTACCTCTTTTTATCTGATTTTCTGTACTTGTTTTATTTATAATTTAATACTGAGACTTTCTTATGATATTTTTTTTTTATTGGTTTTTATCCTTTTAGTGTTTTAATGATTCTGTCAACTTTTAAGGTCTCGGTTTTACTTCATTTTTTATTTCGAGTTTTAGGGGAAACGTTTTATGCATTTCGTTTATTCTTTCTTTTAAGTACATCGGCTTTCTTTTTCTATAATTTTTTATTTTTATGTTTTACATTTACTTTTACCCATTTTTATTTGTATGTTTTTAGTCTATTTGTTTAATGGAAATATTTTGAAAAATGTTTGCCTCTGACGTCACCGAGGCAATGTAAACAAGATAATTTGCGAACAATAAAGAGTTGGTCAAGACAGTCAGCGGGTGTTCATGTACGATCCCCAGTCACAAAAACCGGCGTTGTCGCCATTTTTCCAAGCGAACAACAGAGGTGATCACGGAAGACAATAAGTTAAGTACTGACATACCTGACATTCTTAGTCTTAGCTTCACCAGATCTGGGTTTTAAGCTGCCGTACTGAAGTTTTAGGTTTGGGGATTTCTTTTTTTAAGCCTTCAGCTGTGATGCCAGGCTGGCTGGTTCGTCTTTGTTTTAGTGGTAAGGCCTTCAGCCCAGACTCTCCACTTGGGAGGTCATCTCCTTTTGTTTTTCGTATACGGCAAATTTTAGCTATTTCACGTGCCTTCAGCATGCCCTTTTACATTTTTCATTTTTAAATTTGTTTTTTAGTTTTTTGTTCATTTGTCATTTTAGTATTTAATTCTGTTTAGATGACATCAGAAAGAGATTGTCACACTGGAAAAAACCCCATATAAATGATTTGAATCCCCCCCCCCATGCTACCACATCAGGGAATTCAAATTGACGGGGGTTAACCGGGTCCTTTGCGCCTGTATCCCTCGCCAGCATCAAGGGAGGGCGAGAGTTCTGTAAACTTGATGAGCTGGGACGGGACCCCTGGGTTAATGGAGATCACACTACACAACCATTAAAAAGGTACTCTCAGGATCCTGGAAAGGGACAGCCTAAAGGTGTGGGGCAAACCTTGACCACAGGTGCTGCCTTATGAAGAAATAATATAAAGAACTGGATACCTAAATCCAATGGAACAGTCAGGGAATTCATGCAAAATGGGAAAAACTGCAACATCTGATAGCTTCATATAATCCAGTTTGTGTATATCTACGAGAGTTATGGGCAAGGGAAAATCGTCCGATTTCCCTGAGAGGATTTCAAGTTCAAGCCCATTATGGGACCTTTGACAATGGACCTCATTAATGATTTGGATGATGTACTTGGGCAGTTGCCACATCCATTTCTACTATTGGGATATTTCAATGGTCGGCATCACCTCTGGGGAGACACTTTGTGCAACCCTCGTGGAAGAGCCTTGGAGTCCTTGTTCTTAAGAGTAGATGCAGTTTTACTGAACAGTGACACTCCCACACATTTCCAAGTTCAAACTGGGACATTCTCCAATATAGACCTATCAATAGCTCACCTGGTTCACAGTTGAACTTCACTTGGCAGGGCATGGAAGACTTACCCTGGAAATGACCACTTTCCAATACTTTTTGGGGGAGGTGAATGGTATTCCAGTCAATGGAGTGCAAAGATAGCAACTTGAACATGCGGACTGGGAAACTTTTTAGATCAACTGCAGGTATTGCAAGGATCTGTGAATGATTTTTTAGGTATTCAAGATGCTGTTAATCACTTCACATCATGAATTCACCTTGCAGGGGGAAGCATCCATTCCCGAAAGTAGCGGGCATTCCGTCGACCTCCAGTACCATGGTGGTCTGATGAATGCCAACAAGCTGTCAGAGCACGAAAAGCTGCATGAGGCAGTTTAAAAACGACGCCCCAGCATTGTAACCTTGATCAATTACAAAAAGACCCGAGCCAAGGCCAGGCGCGTGCTAAAGGAGGCTAGACGGACGTCGTGGAGACAGTATGTCTCCTCGATTAACTCTGGGACCCCCTTAGCATGGGTATGGGACAAGGTGCATAAGATTGCTGGAAAGAGCACATCCATGTCGCGAGGTAACAGGTTAGGTTACCCTTGAGGCAAATCATACCCCCAGCTGTTTCAGTCACTTCTGGCCCGGTGGGACGTCACTACTTATAGTGATAATGACCTAGCTTAGAGGAGTTCGTGCTTAGCGCCTGGCTGGTAAGGTCGGCCTAGCCTTCCCCCTCCGGGTGGGTTGAATGACACGTGACCCGTGTACTGCTTTACCTATAGACATTGTCTCGTGTGTTCCTTTACTGTGTTGAACTCTTATCAAAAAAGAGTGAAGCCATCAGACAAAGCCATTGTATTAGGACTCATACCCTTTTTTACTAAATAAACTGTGTGTGTGTGTGAGAGGTGTGTGTTATAATATTATGCAAGATATAAACTGCAATGCTTCATAAGATATATCAAGCACACATATGATATAACAGGGCAATATAGTATATATATATTTATACATATACATACATATTATACATAGTGACCTTGGTTCGAGCCCCTGGTCAGGGAGGGTATTTATTTATCGATATCAATTGGGCCCATTGCATTATTCCATCTTTCATATTTTAATAATATATAATATATATATATATAATATATATATATATATATAATATATATGTATATGGAGGAGATGCGACCACCTTACATCGACATCGTCTAGGCTACAGATGTCACTAGGAGATCGATGAACTGTTCCACGCGAGTGTCAGCACGGGTCAAGCCTTCGTCGGGGAGCCTCTCCTACATTACATACTGTCCTGGACAGTATCAGGTCATAAGATTATTTTAATCGTTACGCTCAAGACCCAACTGATGCCCAAGCAGCAGCAGACTGTATTCTTGTCATGCTCAGTAATGAAGATTCCTTTGACACCATTGCAGATCTCCTCTACCTAGATAGCAGAAAGCCTCTTGGCTAATCTATTCAAACACTACCAAATACATGCCTCCATCTTGTAGGTGTAAACTCCTAAGAACCTATTAATCAGAGACCTACCCTAAATAAGAAAACAATTACCGGGGGGCCTAGGGGAAACCCCGGTTAATATTTACTACTTCATCAGAGAAGTAGTAAATAAAAAAAAATTACCACGGCTTGTCACTTTTCCCCCCTTCGGCCCGCCTAGTGGTCGTGGGATCAGCGCTGACGAATTATAAACGGAGAGATTTCAAGGACTGAACATCTTACAAACTTGCTCGGACCCCTTGACTCGATTTTCCCGTGATTATGGGAGTGTATTCGTGAATTGCATAAGAAGACACGCGAGTCAGAGGACGAGCAGGATGGAGATTTTCTACGGAAAAAGGAGAAAAAAAACTCCCCCCCCCCAAAAAAAAGCCTTTTTTTCTTCCTTTAATTTCTCATCAATTTCTATCATATCTCTATTTAATTATTTATACACCCCCTTTGATTTGTTGTGTTCCAACTATTACTCTGTTCTTGGTTATTTGTTCAATACCCATTTGTTTTCCTTTTTTCACCATTGTCATGTCAGTTATTTCATCAAATTTTTGTTCCGTTCGTTGTCTTTTTTTCTTATTCAACCACCATGCTTAAAGTATATTATGTTCACACCTGATCTACCTGAGAATCCTCCCCTCTTGCTACCGTCAGACCCCAAATTGTCATAGCCTTTAATAACCCCAAGATGGGGAAAAAACTACCCTCTGATTCGTCCTCCGCAATTAAACTGATTTAACATATGAATACCACCTTGTCTATCACCCATAAACACACATCTGTCCACCTCATCACCACCCAGTCCTCTTCTTTGCATTTATCTAGATTACCTCCCCTTCATCACTCATAATATCATGTCTAATTTTGTTTTTTTTAGTACCTGTTGCCTTCTTCTTTTAACGGTAGGTTCATGTCTGAGCCGCCGTGGCACAGCATGATACTTAATTGTAGTTTTCATGTGATGTTCTTGGGAGTGAGTACGGGGTAGGGTCCCCAGTTCCTTTCCACGGAGAGTGCCGGTGGTACCTTTTTAGGTAATCATTCTCTCTATTTATCCGGGCTTTGGGACCAGCCCCTTGACTTGGGCTGGCTTGGCCACCCAGTGGCTAGGTAGGCAATCGAGGTGAAATTCCTTGCCCAAGGAACAACGCGCCGGCCGGTGACTCGAACCCTCGAGTTCAGATTGCCGTCGTGACACTCTTGAGTCGACGCTCTACCCATTCGGCCACCGCGGCCTTGACGATCATGGGCTTCCATGATTTTTCTTAGCAATTGAGCGGTGGTTTGCCATTGCCTTCCGCCCGGTGTTTTTATCGAGTCACCACTCTATTACCGGCACTGACTTGAGCTGACTTGGCCACCCAGTGGCTAGCAGGCAATCGAGGTGGAAGTTCCCTTGCCCAAGGGAAACAACGCGCCGGCCGGTGACTCGAACCCTCGTACTCATATTGCCGTCGTGACCGTCTTGAGTCCGACGCTCTAACCATTCGGCCACCGCGGCCCCACTGTGCCTTAGTTTTCCAAATAATGAAAAAAAAATAATAATAAACAATAAATATGAAATTATAAAAAAAACAAGAAAAATCAATTAAAAAAACTCGTTCCCCTTTTTCAAATTTTAGCAATAACGCCAAAAAAAAATATATATATAATATACTTAAATAAACCCCAAATATCGTTCTCTCGTTTTTATGCTTTTATTGGTTCAAGAGTTATTAAATATATATTAAAAAAACTAAACAAAATAACGAAAAAAAACATTGTTCCTTAATATAATTACAGCTGCAGTGGCAGTCCATTGAAGACTTACCTACACCACAACAAGATCCCCAAAGAGATAAACACCCTAATCCTCAAAAGTAGATGCACAACCATCCATCCCCTATAATGGAATGGATTAGTGTGTGTTGTGTGTGTGTGTGTGTGGTGTGTGTGTGTGGTGTGTGTGTGTGTGTGGGTGTGTTGTGGTTGTGGGGGTTTTGTGGTGTGTGTGTGT
>NC_051424.1:14490928-14497326 GCF_015228065.2 Penaeus monodon
TTCATGCTGGCTGAGACAGGTACTGGGGTGTGGGGACGGCTCTCGCCAGGAATGGGTATGGCCGAGGATGGGCCCGACGGGTAGCTCGGGAGCCTTCCATTGACGGCTGGCTACTCATCCGGATATTCCGACGCTGCTGGAGTCTCTGGTAACGCTCCTGCCTCTCCCTGCTATTCGGCATGCCAGGAACGCAGCAAACAAATGCTAACAGCACTTAGCGCACACAACACAACAATACAGTACTGCTAGCAGCAATACAAAAACACCAACACAGACCGATAGACACAGGTCGACGGAGAAATCACAGTTCATGTACAACAGCTACTGCACACAGCAAAGACATTGCACCACCAAATGAACTGGCTGGGGGTAAAAGGGTTAATACAGAAAAAGTGAAAACATCCTACACTAAATGAGCCACGGTAAAATTAACTAGGCGAGCTGGCAGTTAGCAATAAAAAAAATCTAACTCTGAAAGAGAAAAGATAAAAACTGGAAAGAGGCCAAGCTCTAAAAACTACAAAAATAAAACTAAATACCCTGAAAACCTGTAAATGAGAAGAAAACAGCAGAACATAAAACACAAACAGTAAAAGGTAAATAAGTGGCTCACCAACGACTACTTAAAAAGCATGCATGACATAAAAATGTTTATTACTGGACGTCTCAACATCAGAAAGTGATTAATCAAGAGCGTTAGCTCATTCACTGGAACATCCCACCGCAAAAAGCCACCAAAAACGACATTGTAGTGTGATCTCCGTTAACCCAGGGGTCCCGTCCCAGCTCATCAAGTTTACAGAACTCTCGCCCTCCCTTGATGCTGGAGAGCAAAGGCGCAAAGGACCTGGTTAACCCCTGTCAATTTGAATTCCCTGATGTGGTAGCATGGGGGGGGGGGGACTCAATCTCTTTCTGATGTTCAGTCTAAACAGAATTAAATACTAAAATTGACAAATGAACAAAAAAAAAAAAGCAAAATGTAAAAGGCACGTGAAATAGCTAAAACTGCCGTATACGAAAAACTAAAGGAGATGACCTCCCAAGTGGAGAGTCTGGCTGAAGGCCTTACCACTAAAACAAAGACGAACCATCCAGCCTGGCATCACAGCTGAAGGCTTAAAAAAAGAAATCCCCAAACCTAAAACTTCAGTACGGCAGCTTAAAACCCAGATCTGGTGAAGCTAAGACAGTAAAACTAAAATCACTCAGACCTCCTATGAAAAAGTAAAAGTTACAAGTAAAAAAAAGGAAAGAATACCAGCCAGTTCATGATTAACACCAGACGTTAAAATTATTCAATAAAAATGTTCTTGTGATCACGTCCAGCTCCTAAGCAAAGAATGTCAGGTACGTCAGTACTTAACTAATTGTCTTCTGTGATCGCCTCTGTTGTTCGCTTGGAAAAATGGCGACAACGCCGGTTTTTGTGACTGGGGATCGTACAATAAACACCCGCTGACTGTCTTGACCAACTCTTTATGTTGCAATTATCTTGTGTTACATTGCCTCGGTGACGTCAGAGGCAAACATTTTTCAAAATGTTTCCATTAAACAAATAGACTAAAAACATACAAATAAAAATGGGTAAAAGTAAAATGTAAAACATAAAAATGAAAATTATAGAAAAAGAAAGCCGATGTACTTAAAAGAAAGAATAAACGAAATGCATAAAACGTTTCCCCTAAAACTCGAAATAAAAAATGAAGTAAAACCGAAACCTTAAAAGTTGACAGAATACGAAAAGGATAAAAGCCAATAAAAAAAAATATCATAAGAAAGTCTCAGTATTAAATTATAAATAAAACAAGTACAGAAAATCAGATAAAAAGGGGTAAACTCAATTAAAATAATAAAAACAAATAAAAACCCTCAATCAGTGTAAGGGAATTGTCTTTTCCCTGAGACCTGATGAGGTATTCTGAGGAGAAACTGTTAGAGGAACTAGAGAATTTTAATGTAGTGGCAGTAAAACGTTTTAAGAAGAAAGTTGATGGTTTGGAACAGTCGACACCAACTCTTCTTCTAACTTTTAACACGTTAGTCCTTCCAGAATCGGTTAAGTTAGCATGGTACCACCTCAAGGTAAAGCCATATGTGCCCAACCCTATGCAGTGCTTTCACTGCCAGGGCTATGGGCATGGAGCCAACTTTTGTCGTTTTAAAGAGAATGGGCAACCAAGAGTATGTGTAAAGTGTGGTACAACAGGTCATCAAGGAGATGACAACTGTCCAGGTCCAATATGCTGTTACCACTGCAAAGAAGCTCATGAAGCTTCTTCAAAGCAATGTAAAAGATACAAATTTGAAAAGGAAGTATTAGTAATAAGGAGCAAAGAGAAAGTTAGTTTTCCAGAGGCAAAGCGACGTGCCCATGTGCTGTTTTCACACCCAGGTAGGTCCTTTGCTTCGGTAGTAGCCCATCCTACTTCCCACCAACCCTTGCCCCCCAGTACTTCTTACAACACACACTCTGACACTTCCTTTAAACATCAGTCTCAAATTGCTGACAATGCCTCTGGTGAGTTGTTCCACCGGAAACGGAGTAGGAGTGAGGGGTCTATTGAGGAGACTCCTCCCAAAGTAATCATTAAAGGCTCCAACGGTGACAGCTCCAGCTGCCACCACATCCACAGGGGCCTCTGCTGCTAGGCAGAATGCCCCTGAAGCAAAGGCTCAGGTCCGTTCTTTGCCTAGGCAAAGAAATCCTGAAGCTGTCCAAGGGAATCCTGTGGAAACTAGTTCCACAGGTAAACAACCATTAAAAAGGTACTCTCAGGATCCTGGAAAGGGACAGCCTAAAGGTGTGGGGCAAACCTTGACCACAGGTGCTGCCAAACACCTTATGAAGAAATATATAAAGAACTGGATACCTTAATACAATGGAACTGTCAGGGAATTCATGCAAAATGGGAAAAACTGTAACATCTGATAGCTTCATATAATCCAGTTTGTGTATATCTACGAGAGATTATGACAAGGGAAAATCGTCCGATTTCCCTGAGAGGATTTCAAGTTCAAGCCCATTATGGGACCTTTGGCAATGGTCTTATTAATGATTTGGAAGATGTACTTGGGCAGTTGCCACATCCATTTCTACTATTGGGATGTTTCAATGGTCGGCATCACCTCTGGGGAGACACTTTGTGCAACCCTCGTGGAAGAGCTTGGAGTCATTGTTCTTAAGAGTAGATGCAGTTTTACTGAACAGTGACACTCCCACACATTTCCAAGTTCAAACTGGGACATTCTCCAATATAGACCTATCAATAGGCTCACCTGGTTCACAGTTGAACTTCACTTGGCAGGTCATGGAAGACTTACATGGAAGTGACCACTTTCCAAGTACTTTTGGAGGAGGTGAATGGTATTCCAGTCAATGGAGTGCAAAGATAGCAACTTGAACATGCGGACTGGAATCTTTTTAGATCAACTGCAGTATTGCAAGGATCTGTGAATGATTTCCAGTGTATTCAAGATGCTGTTAATCACTTCACATCATGAATTCACCTTGCAGCGGAAGCATCCATTCCCAAAAGTAGCGGGCATTACCGTCGACCTCCAGTACCATGGTGGTCTGATGAATGCCAACAAGCTGTCAGAGCACGAAAAGCTGCATGAAGGCAGTTGAAACGACGCCCCAGCATTGTAACCTTGATCAATTACAAAAAGACCCGAGCCAAGGCCAGGCGCGTGCTAAAGGAGGCTAGACGGACTCGTGGAGACAGTATGTCTCCTCGATTAACTCTGGGACCCCCTTAGCATGGGTATGGGACAAGGTGCATAAGATCGCTGGAAAGAGCACATCCATGTCACAACCTGCTCTGAAGATAGATGGCATAATCATCACAGACAAAAAAGATGCTGCAAATGAGCTAGCTAAATCTATAGGGAGGGTACAGTGCCATCCACATGGAAAGAGGCTATAATCATTCCTGTCCCTAAACCTGGTAAGGATGCTTCCACACCAGGAAATTACAGACCAATTTCTCTCACCAGCTGCATCTGCAAGCTGATGGAGAAAATGGTCAACTTCAGGTTGACATGGCTGCTAGAAAGAGAAAACGTGTTGACCCATATCAATATTGCTTAGAAATTGAGATCAACCACAGATGCACTTGTGAGGATGGAAACTGCTATACAGAATTCCTTCAGCGACATCACATGATAGCAGTCTTCTTTGACCTTGAAAAGGCTTACGATAATTGGAAGCATGGCATACTCATGAAGCTGTATGACATTGGTTTAAGAAGAGCATTACCTACCTTCATACAAAGCTTCCTTGCTGACAGGAAGTTTAGAGTTCGGGTAGGAAACAGTTTCTCTAACCTGGAAGATCAGCTGGAAGGGGTCCCACAAGGGAGTGTCTTAAGTGTGACCCTGTTTGCCATTGCTGTAAATGACATCGTAAAGGTTGTTCCAAGTGCTGTCTCATGTAATCTGTATGTGGATGACTTTACACTGTACTGCTCAGGAGGAAGCTTATAGGATGTGCAAGGACACATGCGGACTGCAATAAATCAAGTTGTACAGTGGGCAACATATCATGGGCTCAAAGTTTCTCCAAGCAAGACCATGGCTATACATTTCCACAAACGAGGAAAGTTCCATCCTTCCCTCTATTTAGGAGCAAACCCACTGCAATTTGTCTAAGAGGTGAAGTACTTGGGTCTAATTTTTGACTCAAGACTTACATGGGTGCCTCACATCAAACAGTTAAAAGTGAAGGCTATAAAAGCACTTAGAATTTTGCGGGTTCTTTCACATCTATCTTGGGGTGCAGACCGCACAACGCTTCTGCGGCTTTACCGAACGCTTATTTGTAGTAATCGACGAATCACCCAAAACATGCAAGCGACTTCATTAGGTTGAGAAGGGTGTGATTAATAAGCGAATAATTATTCTCCTAGTCCTACATTAATTAACGGAAGTACCTGCGGGTCACACAGACTCAAAATTGGTGATCGAATTAATAACTTCGGTTTTACCTGTAACTATTTTTCAAATGTCAGAGCACAGATCTATTAGGCGTTTACACAACCCCGGGGTATATAGGGCAACCCTGTGTACTATGACATGGGGGGAGATCCTATGCTATATTCAATTTTAATAAAATCGTGTTACAAGCTCCATTCTAGCGCCGATAGAACGTGTCACCAATGAGCAATGTAACCGTGCTACAGTTAATCCCCTAGGTTTGACCGGAAAAAGAGAAAAATGAGGTCAGGTCAAGACGGGAAAAAACGGTTATCTACTGACCTTTTCCTCGTCCCAACCGAACACAAGAGAAAGAGAAAGTGCGGGTCAGGTCGGGGCAAGGGGGGAATGAGATAAAATGAAATGATATTTGCGATAAGATAAAATCACGAACGCATTAAATTCATAGCAAATGAAACAACAAAAATCTATAATAACGAGAGAAATTACTTAGCTAATTAACTAACGAACGATATTCATGCTTGCTGACCACATACTGCGCTCACATGGTAAGGCGATCTGAGGTCAGGAGAATAGTGTGAGAATGTGCCATTTGCTGTCACAACAACTTAACACATTTATGAGAGAAGTAGGAAGGGAAAAGAAATAAAGAAGGAAGGGCCCAAACGTGTACTTATATGTTTTTTTTTTCTTAGACATGTCTTGGAGCGGTCGGGGCGTTTTTTCTTCGGAGGTTTTGCGTTCATGCTGCGAGCTGAAAAGACGCAGCGACCACCCTGCACAGTCTGTAAGAGTCTATGACTGTGAACAGCAATGGTAGTCACTGTACGTAGGTTCTCGCTGGGTAAAAAGCAGTGAAAGCGGTCGCGGTGTCGGTTCAACCCGCCCTAGGGCGAAGGCTAGGCCGACCTTACTGCGCCGTGCGTTGGACATGAACTCCTCTAAGCTAGGTCATTCTCACTATAAGTAGTGACCGTCCCAGCTGCGGAAGTGACTGAAACAGCTGGAGGAAGGATGAGGGGAATGAGTGAGGTCACCAGTCTATATTTGTATATGTGAGTGTACAATCTATACACTCACATATACAAATGCAAAAACACATGTACATATATATGTGTATATAAGGTATTTATACATAGATCTATATATACGTGTGTGTGTGTGGTGATATACATACATACATACATATATATATATATATATATATATATAATATATATATATATAAATATAATATATATATATATATATATATATATATATATATATATATAATATGTACATATAATACATATATATAATATATGTATGTATATATGTATATATATATATATATATAGCAACTACCGTGGCATTACACTGCTCAGCATACCAGGGAAGGTTCTTGCCACATTCTTCTGAACGGATCCGCAAGTCACGATAGACGTAACTAAGTGCTCCCCTGAGCTTTTTAATTGGGG
>NC_051424.1:14497426-14507426 GCF_015228065.2 Penaeus monodon
TTCTCTCTCTCTCTCTCCTCATCCTCTCTCTCTCTCTCTCCCTCCCTCCCTCCTCTCTCTCTCTCTCTCTCTCTCTTCTCCTCTCCTCTCTCCTTCTCCTCCCTCTCTCTCTCTCTCTCTCTCTTCTCTTCTCCTCTCTCTCCTCCCCCTCCTCCTCTCTCTCTTCTCTCTCTCTCTCTTCTCTCTCTCTCTCTCTCCTCTCTTCCTCTCATCTCTCTCTCTCTCCTCTCTCTCTCTCTCTCTCTTTCTCTCTATTTCTTTCTCTATCTCTCTCTCTCTCTCTCTATTATCTATCTATCTATCTTTCTTCTTATTCTGTTATCTTTCCCTCTCCTCTCTCTCTCTCTTTTCTTTCTCTCTTTTCTCTCTCTCTTCTTCTCTTTCTCTACTCCTCTCCTTCTCTCTCTCTCTCTCTCTCTCTCTCTCTCTCTATCTATCAATCTTTATTCTGTCTATTCTCTCTCTCTTCTATCTCTCTCCCTCTATCTATCTCTTTCTCTCCTCTCTATTCTCTCTCTCTCTCTCCTCGCTATTCTCTCTGTGAGAGTTTCACAATTCGGGCTGAAATAAAGTCTGTGGCAGTTTTAAACTTTATTCTTGGTCACGAAAAGATATCATGGACTATAGCACAGGCACTTCGCGGAAGACGGCCAAGGGTTGTGTACGGTGTGGGATCACGGCACGAACTGGCGAATCTCAGGAGACGCTGCGTGCAGGTCAGTCATCCTTCCGCGGGTCAACTTGGCGTAGGCTTGGGTCGCTAGCCTCGCTCGGGTCAGGTCATGTCGCTGGCCGCGGTCCGCTGTAGACGCGACGCTACGAGCCTCGCCCAGGGTACCCACGCTATGATAACACGGCCGGCGTGGGTGGCATGGGGCGTGCTTTCTTCTGTTATGTCCGCAGCCAGGATGTCCGTAGTAAATCGGCACGAATATTATTCTGATACTCTCTCTCTCTCTCTCTCTCTCTCCTCTCTTTCCTCCTCTCTCTCCTCTCTCCTCTCTCTCTTCCTCTCCCTCTCTTTTTCCTCTCTCTCTCTTTCCCATCTCTCTCTCTCTCTCTCTCTATCTATCTATCTCTTTCTCTCTCTCTCTCTCTTCTCTCTCTCTCTTCTTCTCCTCTCTCTTCTCTCTCTCTCTCCTCTCTCTCTCTCTCTCTATCTCTCTCTCTCTCATTCCTCTCTCTCTCTCTTCTCTTCTATCTCTCTCTCTAGTCTCTCTCTTCTCTCTCTTTCTCTGGAGATATTTGTATGTGAACTGGTACAAACTCTAGGTTTAGACGATCTTAGTGATAGGATCAGTCAATAAAATACTAAATTAAAGGAATGGAGCTCAAATAATGGAATCAGAATCATCTCTACTTATCTCAACCTTAGATTTGGTACTGGCGATGTAGATGAAATATGTTTTAAAATGGAAAATGATGATGAAAGTATATGTTTGAATAGACATGGTGTAGTTAGGTTGTTGAAAACCATTAGTAAACAATGTCCATATTTTAAATTAACCGAGTCCTTGCAAACTTGACGACAAGCGAATCTCCTGAATTCAGCTAAGCCTAACAATGGCAGACAGCCATTTCATAAGGAACCCAGGGCTAATGAAAACACTTTACATCATCATGGTATAAAAAGGCAAACCTCTCAAAGAAATTCTTGGGACAATAACCATAATCGCAATAGTAATTCTAGATGGAATAGAATACCATCAGAAATGACTAGGCAACGCCATGGGTATCAGAGAAGCGGATGCTATAATTGTGGGGAATTTAATAAGGTGAAATATGCATCCATGCCACTCATATGGACATAAGAGTAAACTCTGCAACTTTTATGACAAATAGGAGCTTGGCCAAGAAGGAGGAGCCGATAGTCATTCACCTGAATTGATTAAGGACCTTATAAAACTTGCACATATAAATGCGCAATCACTACTTGCTAATAAGGAAGAAATAGAAATATTGATAAAAGAAAATCATATTGATGTGCTCTGCATAGGTGAGACATGGCTTCTCCCTTGCATAAGTGATTCTCTGGTGAGCATTCCTCAGTATACTATTTATCGCAAAGATCATGGGCGCGGGGGAGGAGTGTGTGTCTATGTAAGAGACGACCTAAAGTCTAGTGAGATTAGCACTGGTGCTGAAGCAATAGATGGTGTTGAAGATTTATGGATTAAAATCCAGTGCAAAAAATTGTCATCTCTAATTGTCGAATGTATCTATCGCCATCCTCATGCCCACGCACCTTCTCTGGCATACATCTCGGATATTTTCCGAAGCATTTGCCTACGCAACAAGCCTCTTATAATTGTAGGAGATTTTAATGATAATTTATTGGCCCCAGACAACAAAATGTGTAAGATAATTCATTTAACGCAAATGGTAAACAAACCAACTAGAAGAGCCCTTTCATCTGCAACACTCATAGACCTTATGATTACCAACAAGCCTGAAATCATAACGGACGTAGAAATCACTCCTAACCCTGTTGCAGATCAGGAATTGATAGCTGCAATTTTAAATATTAAAAAAAACAAAAAGACAACCAGTATTTCAAACATTTAGGTGCCTGAAGAACTACAATCGAGAAAACTTTAACTTACACTTAACACACTACACTTAACAAAGTATTGCATACAGATGTTGTCAATATACAAGTACAAACTCTAAATGACGTTTTCCTAAAATGAATAAACATCTGTGCACCAACTCTGACAAGGAAAATAACAAGAACCTCAGCTCCATGGATAGATGATGAAATAAAAGTTTCAATGACAGCCAGAGACACACTGAAGAAAAATATTAAGTGCAATCCCTCTTGCTCAACTCTAAGAGAGCAATACAAAGAGGCAAAGAGACGTGTGAGATCTCTAATAAATCAAAGTAAATAACAATACTTTAAAAGTGAATTTCAATGTAATAAAAATGATATTACTGCTACATGGAAAACCGTTAAGAAAATGATTCCAGTTGCAAATCAACATTCCCGTCAGTCATATAATAAGGAAGACTCAAAAAAGAGAGCAGAAGAATTCAATGTCTTCTTTGCAAATCTTAGTAGACACGTGTACGAAAAAACACAAGAGAATCTTAATGCAAATGATAATGAAAACATTAATGGACTTAATTTTGATTATGAAAATGGATTGTGATACTGTGATATTGATAATAAAATCCCTAAAACAGACAAATTCCTATGGCTCTGATGGCATTCAGTATCGTTTCATAAAGGACTCGCTGCCAATAATTGTCTTTTACTTAACGGTGATAATTAACACCTCAATTGTAACCGATACTTTCCCTGATCTTTGAAAAATTTCTCATGTTGCTCCTCTTTATAAAAGTAATGATGCTGATGATGTAAATAACTACCGCCCAATATCCCAATTTTTTCAAAGATATTGGAGAAAATTGCTAAACAGCTTATGTCATATTTGGAGCATTGTAAGTTACTTTCCGATGCACAACATGGGTTTCGGAGTGGCCTCTCCACAGAATCTGCTCTTCTTAAAGTTACAGAGAAAATTTACAAAAATATGGACAACAGGAAAATATCCCTTCTTATTTTATTTGACTTATCTAAGGCCTTCGACAGTGTCAATCATAGTATCCTTCTAAATAAATGTAAGAACTTGAATGTGCATCCAATATGGCTCCGTAGTTATCTATCAAACAGATCTCAATCAGTACGGGTTGGTAATACAATATCCTCCCCACAAAATGTTTATGTTGGTGTGCCTCAGGGGTCTGTTTTAGGACCAATTCTCTTCTCTGTGTATGTGAATGATTTCTCACAGTGTGTGTCTGAATGTCTTGTCATCCAGTACGCAGATGACACCCAGCTTCTTCTAACTGGGGATGTTGATAATATTGCTCAAGTGATTGCAAGAGCTGAAAATCTTTTATCTACAGTTAGAACATATTTTCAAAATAATGGTCTACTCTTGAATGAAAAGAAAACACAATGCTTATTTATTGGTTCTAGGCATATAATTTCAAATCTACCTGATGATATCACTATAAATTTTAATGGAAATTCCATAAAACCCAACACAGTTGTTAAAAACCTTGGACTTTATATGGATCAGTATATGCTTTTTAACGTTCATATAGATGAGATGCATAGGAAAGTAATAGGAACCCTCTTATACCTTAACCGAATAGCAGATTGTTTCGAAAAGTCAACACGAATCGTGGTTGTACAATCGTTAGTATTAAGCATTATTAACTACTGTTCGCGAGTTTGGGGAGTGACCAATACAACTCAAATTAAAAGAGTACAGAAGCTACAAAATTTCGCTGCTAAAGTCGCTGTTGGTGGTTTACGAAAGTATGATCATGTGTCCCCTGCTTTTAAAGAGTTGGAATGGCTGAGGATAGAAAATCAATGCTTTTATGACATGTGTATATTTGTTTTTAAAATATTGAACAATCAGTTTCCTGAATTTTTATTTGATGTTTTAACTGTAAGAGAGGTAAGAGGTATGATGACTAGACAAAGTAATGATTTATATGTCCCAAGAACGAATACTGTAACCGGTGCGAAAATGTTGACAGTGAGAGGCCCTCAAATATGGAACGAAATTCCAAGAGACATTAGGAACACAGGATCCCTTTACTCATTTAAAAACAAATTAAAGAAATATCTCTTCTACAAACAAAGTGAATCATATTGATTGTCGATGTATTTTACTTTGAATAAAATTTTTAATTTCTTGTCTAATTTATGAAAATGTACCACACAATATATTATGTTTAAAGGTTTATTGAATGTGATCATATGTATTTTAATGTATTGAACTGTAAATTGTATGTTTTACATTGTATGTAATCCAGTGTATAAAATCTATATTGTTTAATTTTCAATTTAAATGTTATAAACAAAATCATGTTATAAACTATGTGATATGTAATACTATGTGATATGTGATACTATGTGATATGTGATACTATGTGATATGTGATACTATGTGATATGTAGTCCAACAATTAAATTGTAATTGTATATATGTGATGTACAGAATAACCAGTGTAAATTGGAAATAAAGATTATTTATTACTCTCTCTCTCTCTCTCTCTCTCTCTCTCTCTCTCTCTCACTTTTCTGTCTCTTTTTTCTGTCTCTCTTGCTTTCTCTCTCTCTATTCTCTATCTCTCTATATCTATCTATCTATCTATCTCTCTCTCTCTCTCTCAATCTCTCTCTCTCTCTCTCTCTCTCTCTCTCTCTCTCTCTCTCTCTCTCTCTCTCTCCTCTCTCTCTCTTCTCTCTCTCTCTCTCTCTTCTCCTCTCCTCTCTCTCTCTCCTCTCTCTCCCCCTCCTCTCCTCTCTCTCTCTTCCCTCTCCTCTCTCCCTCCTCTCCCTCTCCTCTCTCTTCTCTCTCTCTCCTCTCTCTCTCTCTCTCTATATATATATATATATATATATATATATATATATATATATATATATATATATTCTGTCTCTTTCTCTCTCTCCTTCGGTTCTGTGTCGGTTATCGTCGGTCCGACTGCTATAGTCGGGGAACCAGATCATACACGTAAGGGCCAGTAAGTAAGAGAAAAAGAAAGGCAACAGAGAAGAGGGGATGTTAAGTACCACTAGCCGGTTATTTATATAAATTTGTGGTTTTTAATGTTGTTTTTTCGTTTTGTGTTTTATTTTACAAAGATAAAGAAGAAAATAGGATAGGGAGACGCCATTAGTGATCCGCATGGACTTGAACCAATTGTCGTCACACAGAGAAGAAATTAATGTAAAATCATGTATGAGTCCCTCGTCACGACTGACAAACTTGCTGACAAAAGAGATACATCATAGATCTTACGCCAGCAATTATGACAGCAACCAACCCTATTAATGAAAAGGTTTCAGTGTCTTTTGTCTTGCGTGGATGAGTGAGTGAGTGTGTGCATGTGTGAGCGACAGCGAGCGTGAATGAAAGTGAAAGTGGGAGTGACCTCACACAGAGAATGAATCACAAACATGGATATTAACATTCAGTGTTACAAAACTGAGATAAATTAGCAATGCTAGCTATATAAAATTACTTCAACTACCACATTGAATTCAACATTTAATGATATGCGACAGAATGTACGCATTAGTGAATGGTGACGTGAAAAATACTGGCAAGCTTTTTAGCAAGCAAATCTTCTAGGGTCAGAAAATCTGAACTGCCGAGGTAGCCATGTCTAGCTATGCATATTAGACTTCATCGACGGGGGGATCCTATACCCAAAATCACACTGAAGCGAACTGAGCCAGGAAAATCTATAAATAACCTGCTCTTTCCTGCGTATCTGTGATGGGCGCTCATGACATTCCCTACAGATATCTAAATTATCACGAATTACACAATCGCTTGGGATATACCCAAAACATGCAAGGAACTTCAAGAGGGTGAGAAGGGTGTGATTAATAAGCGAATACTTATTCTAGCTTAAACTCTAGTCCTACATTATTTAATGGACGTAACTGCGGATCACACCGACTCGAAAGTTGCCGATCAAACGAATAACTTCGGTTTTACCTGTACTTACTTTCAAATGTCAGAGCGGAGATCTATTAGGCTTTTACGCAACCCCAGGGTATATTGGGCAATCCTGTGCACTATGATATGGGTGGAGATCCTATGCTATATTCAAAATAATAAATTTATATGAAATCGCGTTATAAGCTCTGTTCTAGCGCTGATAGAACATGATGCTACGGTTAATCCCCAAGGCGTCAACAAAACAACAACCAAATTACGGGAAAAACGAGCGAGTGAGGTCAGGTCGGGGCGAGAGGAGGAATGAGATAAAAATTAAATGATATTCGTGATAAGATAAAATAACGAATGCATTAAATTCGTTGCAGTTGAAACAACAGAAATCTCTTAAAAACGAGAGATATTAATTAACAACTTAACTAATGAACAATATTCATGTTTGTAGACCACATACCACGATCACAAGGTAATGTGATCTGAGGTCAAAAGAATAGTGTGAGAATGTGCCATTTGCTGTCACTTACCATTTTTACCCAACAAAAAACCAACAGCTTAACACATTTATGGGAGAAGAAAGGGAAAAGAAATAATAGAAGGGAGCCCAAACATGTACTTACGTGGTCTTTAGACGTCTTGGAAAGCAGTCGAGCAGTTTTTTCTTTTCTTTGGAGGTTTTGCATTCGTGTTGTGAGCCGAAAGGACGCAGCGACCACTCTGCCACTAGATTGTAAAAGGCTATGAGCCCTAGTACAATGGCTTGCAGGAGTAGTGATACTGGTATAACGGCGTGACTCTTTATTACTGAGAGTTCAACACAGTGTCTATGGGTAAAGCAGGGTCACGTGTCGGGTCAACCTGCCCAGAGGGGAGGACTGGGTCGACCTTACCACGTCGGGAGCTGAGCACGACCGTCCCAGCTGCCGAAAGTGACTGAAGCAGCTGGAATAAGTATGGGGGGAGAGAGGTGAGGTCACCGGTTCCGTCTGCTACATCGTACAGAGAGAGAGAGAGAGAGAAGAGAGAGAGAGAGAGAGAGAGAGAGAGAGAGAGAGAGAGAGAGAGAGAGAGAGAGAGAGAGAGAGAGAGAGAGAGAGAACGGAGACGAGGAGAGGACGAAGAGAGAGAGAGAGAGAGAGAGAGAGAGAGAGAGAGAGAGAGAGAGAGAGAGAGAGAGAGAGAGAGAGAGAGATGAGAGAGAGAGAGAAGAGAGAGTGAGATGAGAGAGGAGAGACGAGAGAGAGAGAGAGAGAGAGAGAGAGAGAGAGAGAGAGAGAGAGAGAGAGAGAGAGAGACAGAGAGAGAGAGAGAAAGAGAGAGAGAGAGAGAGAGAGGAGAGAGAAGAGGGGAAAAAAGAGAGAGGAGAGAGAGAGGAGAGAGAGAGGGGGAGGAGGGGGAGGAAAAAAGAGAGAGGAGGAAATTTTAATATATAATATAAAATATATATTAAATAATTAAATATAATAAGAGAGACAGAGAGAGAAGAGAGAGAGAGAGAGAGAGAGAGAGAGAGAGAGAGAGAGAGAGAGAGAGAGAGAGAGAGAGAGAGAGAGAATAGAGAAGAGACAGAGAGAGAGAGGGAGAATAGAGAGGAGAGAGAGAGGGAGAATAGAGAGGAGAGAGAGAGAGGGGGGAAATAAAGAGGAGAGATAGATAAATAGATAAATAGAGAGAGAGAAAAAAAGAGAGAGGAGAGAGAGAGAGAGAAAGAGGAGAGTGAGGATTTTTTTTTTGTTTTCATCAATTTATTTCGCTCAGTGAGCGACAAGCCTTTACAACACAAATTAAATGTTGGCTACAGAGTATTCATGGCACGCAGGTCACACCATGAATCAATTGCAGAAGGAAAGATGAAATAAATACATAAATGATGATCAACGGAAGCTCGGGTGAAGTATTAACAGCCACCAAAATATGGGTATTGCAAAAGTATTACATCTAGATTGTCCTCTGTTAATAAGTACTTGCAGACGTCTAAAACAGAGTCTCTGTTTGATATGAGATCAGCAACTTTTGGACACTTGAGGCAGTAATGCTGGAGGTGGTTCGCATTGTATGCGTCACACAACTTACACGATGAGTATTGGGGCACATCCTCTGCCTCGCCCACCTGCCACACTGGTCTGTAGCCTAACCGGAGCCGTGCAACCACCACGTTGTGTCTTCTTACCAGTAGACCTCGGCGTCGGTACTTGTACGGATGAGAGGGGAAGTGGTCGTAGTGCTAGATGCTTACGCTCGCTGGCCGCTCGGCGTTGCTGCGCCGGGTGGTTGACAAGTGAGCAGAAGCACGTATTCTCCACTTGTAGTGGGAGAGGGTTGCTGGCGAGGCGTCTGCCGCAGGTAGGGCAAATCTACAGGCAGCTTTGGCAAGACGGTCCACAACATTATTAGCTGCTACTCCAACATGCGAGGGAATCCATAGGAAATGTATTACAAGTGCATGTCTAATGGCCGTGACTAGATGGTATAGTATGTTATTGACTAGGCTACGGACCTCAGGCTTTTGGGGAGGAGAGGGCACAGATTGCGATTCACAAATAACTAGTCCATTGCTTCTGGTCCTTAAAAGTAGGCTAACAGCATCTAGAAGCCCATGCAGTTCACAGGAGGTAGAGCTTGACCAGTCCCACAGACGGTGTCCAGTCCATCCCTCATTCGGTAGTTCCATAGTAGGAGAGAAGACAGCACAGCAGTTCCATCTATTTGTAAAGAACCGTCAACGTAGAGGGTGTGAGAGGCAGGAATGGAAGACCTTACCTTGTCAATGGCCTCTAGGGCTAGTTGTTTCTGTTGGCAGGGTAGGTCCCTCCTACAGGTGGGTGTGTAGGAAACTGCTACAGAAGGAGTTTGCCACGAGAGTGAAGACAGAGACGAGACGAGAGAGAGAGAGAGAGAGAGATGAGAGAGAGAGAGAAGAGAAGGAAAGAGAGAGAGAGAGTGAGAAAGAGAAGGAAAGAGAGAGAGAGAGAGAGAGAGAGAGAGAGAGAGAGAGAGAAGAGAGAGAGAGAGAGAGAGAGAGAGAGAGAGAGAGAGAGAGAGAGAGAGAGAGAGAGAGAGAGAGAGAGAGAGAGAGAGAGAGAGAGAGAGATATAGATAGATAGATAGAGAGAGAGAGAGAGAGAGAGAGAAAGAGAGGAGAGAGAAAAAAGAAACAGAATAGAGAGAGGCAGAGAAAAAAAAAGAGACGGAATAGATTACAGAGAGAGAGTGTACAGTGTAGCAGTCAGTGTAGCAGACGGGACTGGTGACCTCACCTCGCTCCCCTCATGCTTCCTCCAGCTGGAACGGTCACTACTTATACCGAGGATGACCTAGGCCTCACAGAATTCGTGACCAGCACCTGACGCGGTAAGGCCGGCTTCGCCCTCTCCCTCCGGGCAAGCTGACCTGACCCACATACCGCTATTACCCCTATAAATAGACATGTATCGTGTGTTCCTATATTGTGTGTGTCAACTCTTAGAAATAAAGAGTGAAGCTGTTAACAAGTATAACTACACTCTGTA
>NC_051424.1:14512426-14519926 GCF_015228065.2 Penaeus monodon
GGAAAGAGAGAGAGAGAGAGAGGAAAGAGATAGAGAGAGAGAGACAGTGAGAGAGAAAAGACAGAATAGAGAGAGAGAGAGAGTGGCTTAGGTCAGTACGGCGGCGATGCCATGGGCACGCCGCCCTATTGATCACCCCTGTTAGTAGGAGGGCGTGACATTGAAGGCATCTAGCCACTCTGAGACCGCTCGGCACAAGCACCAACCCGTCGTCCTCGACGGAGCAGCGACTTGGACTTGCGTCGTGGGTGCCAGTCGTCGGCCGGTGCTTGGTGTTTCTCCTGGCGCTTAGCTGATCCAACATTTTCTGGAATAAGTACACCGAGGGCAGAGACAGGAGGGTGAACAGGGGGGGGGGGGGGTTATGCGATATTAAGGGGCCTATGAAAGATATGAACATATATATTGTCCTGCCGGGACGATCACATACGCGACAAAAATATTAGGCAAATTGGGCATCCCATTGGGAAATGCCAGCGTTAAGGCAGGTAAAAACATTGGATGTATTACGGGCGCCGGATCGCAGCTGGGCGATAAGAGTGCATCTGGGCACGTATAAAGGACAACATTCGACTTAATTCTAATTACACTTCCAGAACCCAGCGTGAGGTCGTCACTAAGGTCCATGTAATGAAGATGAAATGACGTTCGCTATATAGAATAATTAATGAAAGAAATGCTGTGAAAATCTGTCAGCATCTTAACGATTGCCATGAGAGGAAAGATGGAAAATCGTTAGGATGACCGAGGGAATTTGACATGAATAAATGAATTATGAAAATCATGAACAATATGAAATCGTAGTACCTGGTATAGTAGAAATAATCTCTAACACTGAGAGATAATTGAAATAAAAATTAGAAACAATAACAAATTTAATATATTTCAGGTCGTGGGCGCAGTCAGATGGCAATCATAGTTGACAATTTTACCTGAGTGAGATCGAAGTCAGGTTCATATCCGATAATTCTACAGAAAATAGCAGAAGCTAGTAATAAAAAAAAATAGATGTGTGAAAATGAAACACATTGTCATCGAAAAATTAAATAATCGAAACACTAATGAATAACATTTATCATAAGTATCACATTAATAATCTAAGAAAGAATAACTAAATGTATATGTATAAATGTATATCAGTATAAATAAATTGTACAACATGAAAAAAAATTTAAATGTCGATAACGAAAAGGAAACTGATAATTCAAGTTATCAAAATTCCAAATTATTTGAAAAAGAAATGTTGAAAATTTTTTAATAAACTTGAAATTTGAAAAAAATAAAAGAAAATATTTGAATAAAGCATTTCACACACAGGTCAAAAGAGGGGAGAAAATGTCATCACTTGACATGACCTGACCTGAACTGACCTGGAGTACTAAATAATTAAAATAAACCATGAACCATAATTAAAATAAACAAGTAAAACATTTGTACACATAAAACTATTACTGTATTTGTAATATGAAAAATACGAATAAAACAAAACACATCATACGTGTAAATGTATACAAGACAAGAAAAGAAAAAAATCTAATATTTGGAAATTAACACCAAGATGGCGAATTGATAATGAACTCTGAATATCACACGGATAAAAAAGATCAGGGAGACAGGTCAGGCGCGGTCAAAATTCGGTCGTGGAAGGCAAACGAGAATCATACTTACAAAATATAAACAAATATCACGACACTAGAATACTGAAATGCTAATGACCTTAATAGATATATTGAAAATAGGTAGAGAGGGAGGGAGAATAAGGCACCAGTTTAATGGGGAATATAGTGGGCATAGAGCATTCGAGAAAAATGAATTTAAAGATAAAACATGCATGAATATACCTACATAATACTTTGGTATACCAGGACCGAGTTGAAAAAAAAAAAAAATAAACACGCCTTAGAAAATTATTCTCACAAATGAAATAAAGGCAATCTACCATGACGAGGAAATTCGAAGAAACATGGTAGATAATAGAGGGGAAAAAAATGCACTAGCTCGGACACTTGTACAGTTGTTTAAAATAAAAACATTGCACTTGTTGAAAACATTACAGCATGGACACATGGGAAGGAAAAAGAAAGGGAAAGACTTGCCCATGGCGTACTTACAGTTTGTTTTTGGAGGGGGAGGTCGAGTTGGAGGTTTGGAGTTCGTGCGAAAAGCTTGAAAAAAGCGACATTGTAGTGAACCATAAGAAAACGGCCCAGGCTGCAGGTACTCTCACTCCCAATCCACAGCTTAATTGACTTAAGCAAGGGTATTCTAGCGAGAGAGGCAGTAGTCAAGCCTTTTTTTTTGTATTCATCATAATTGTGTTTCACGGTGACGGACGAAGGATTCGAGGCGTTTTTTTTTTTTGTAAGATAAGTAATGTGTAAACCAGCAATGCATGCAGGCTTTGCTATATTTTTGTCATTCATCCAAGCTTCTCAATTAAATATTAGTTTTATGAGTTTGTTTGTTTCTTCTTTTTATGTCCTTTTTAGCAAGGAGTTGTGCCCAGGCTCCTTTTGATTTTCCACACAGTTCGACATGTGTTTATATAATGAGTGCTTAAAAATGATTTAAATTTCATGAACAATATTTATCCCAAACCCACTGTGCCCTCGGAGAGTGGTTACCACTCGGCCCGCTCCATCGGCACAATTCGGTAAAAATGAATACTAGTGAATCGTATAGGTGTCGAAGTCTGACCCTATAAACGAGCCTTGTTGGTGACTACAACGTGTTATTTTGGTGGCAGCAGTGGGATAAATATTGTGGTTGAAGTTTACCAGAGTTTCATCCCTGCTTAGGCTTATTGTTCATATCGTCTCCGATTGTGTCAAATTGTTTAACGCGTGACTTCCTGGTTTCACTAACTAGCATAGTTACCTTGTTTCATTCTCGAGCATAGAATATTAGCATTTTAGCTCCTTCAAGTCGTCTGTTGCCGTTTAAAGTTCCTATTTTTTATATTGATTTGTGCTTTTACATTTACTTAAGTTTTTATCATCGTGTACTATAGTTATGTTTGTGCTTTTGCGCTTCATGTAAACCTTTTAAGGAAGCGTCTTTTATGTTTGTGCTTCATTTAAACTTTTAAGGAAGCATCTTTTATGTTTGTACTTTGGCACTTTATTTAAACGGTTTAAGGAAGCATCTTTTATGTTTGTGCTTCTTCACTTAATTTAAATCTTTTAGGACGCATCATTTATTTTCATTTTTACTTGGTTAGGTTTTTAAGTCTTTTAAGAAAGCATTTTTTATGTCGTTTGTGCTTCGGTGCTTCATTTTAGTCTTTTAGGGGCGCATCTTTATTCTGTTTGTTTTTCTTCCTTTTATCAGTTATTTTCAAATAGTTTCTTAGTTTCGTATTTGCGTGTATTTAAGTGTTTTCAAGTTTTTACCGTCTATCGTGAGTAACGTGTACATAATTAGTTTTGGTTCTCGGAATTGTGATTCTTGCGGTACTTTACATATAGTGTTAAGAGCATTTACATCTCCGCTAATTTTTAGTAAATCGTTTGCCGATTTTACATGCATATAGTTATTAAACAGCGAATTTCACAACAATTTGATTTTATTAAGAGTTTTCTTACGATTTAAACATAATTTGAATCATGGGACCAAGTAAAAAGAGTGAACATCTGGTTAGAGACCATGGCCGTAATCTTAACTCGTTTTCCCTGCCCACTCCTCTTGGTGCTCGCTCAAACTCGCGAGATTTGTTGCCCGAAGTGCAGAGTAGTAATCAGGCTTATGTTGCCCGTGTACAAGAACGATCGCATCATGAACAGCCCGTCCCTGATAACAATGACCTGGCCGCCGAGGCTGTGGGGCCTCGGACCTCATCTCGTGAAGTTTCCTTCTCGCAGTACCGAGTTACTGACGAGGAAAACCACCTTGGTTTGTCTATGTTTGACGAGATAATGCTGAGATTTGAGGCTATGACGCGTGACTTAAAGGAAGAAATTAGCTCGATTAAGAAAGATGTACGTGCTACTAGGGATCGCTTGACCGACATAGAATCCGGTAAAAACCAAACTCCGCGACGCGCACCTGATGTACGCGATGTGGGTTCACTTCCTTCAACTGCCCATTTCCAAGGTCCGTCTATTTCTCATGCGCCGCATAGTGCCGTCCCTATGATGGTGAGGGTATTGCCTCATTCCAGCATAAGTTTGTTCAAGGCGGAAATATCTGTATCGCAACCGATACAGCGATCGCAAGAGTTAGAGGCATGGATGAAAAAAATAGAAAATGTTATGCAACCTTCCACAGGGGAAGAAATGTGTCACGGAACAGCTGAGGTAATAATCAATCCTAGTGCATATGATGGCATAAGGGATTGGATGACTTTTAAAGCAAAGTTAAGGGAGCAGTTTCGCGGTGTTTGTTCGCCTAATGATTACTTTACACTGTTATATCAGCACCGCATGTTACCAGATCAGAGCCCTTTTGATTATTACCTCAACGGGATTATCCTAATGCAGTTGGTGACCCGGATCTTCTCGCCCGCAGAGTGTTTTTACAGGGTATCCCTCAATAAATGTGAGAAGCCTTAGCGACGAGAGACGATGCACCCCAGATAAAATCGTGCATTGTGCTCAACAGTTGTGGAATACCTGTGTCGGCGTTTCACACTCCCAGCCTCGCCCACAGTCGACGGGACACCGTCGCCAAGTGCCAACAGTTGCTTTCAACCCCCATGTAGCCAGCGTGTACAAGAATCATCCAATTACCTGGCAATCACCACCTTGATCTCCACCCCGAGGAGCCCAACAAGATGAGGACGAGAGTAACTACTGCCCATATCACCGCACAACAGGTCACAGCCTCGCTGACTATCGTGCACGAGTGCGGGAGGAGAGCCGATGTTTTCACTGCAGTCGGCGTGGACACTCCGCTTCGTCGTGCCCTGATGGTCGCGCGGACCGGCTCTTTCAGTAGCGCCAAGGGAGCTCTCGAGGCTCATCTTCCACTGGCATCACAGCCGACACACAAGCCTACTATCCAACCTCTAACAGCCGCCCACCAACCCGCGCCTTCTCGAACGCCGCCACACAAGTTGACGACGAGGACTAGCATTGCTGTGCAGATGGAGGATGGAGTGAATGACGTCCCGATGAACGCCTTTATTGACACTGGTTCAGCATTAACCATCATCAAGGTTGAATACCTGCAACGATTTCACCTCGCTAAGCAGCACAGTTGCTACCGTGTGTTGCAAGGAATCTCCGGAACACCGATGGAGGTAACTGAAGAAGTTGACTTACCATTACAGTTCTCAGACTCCGTAAGTATTACTCATCGTGCTTCGGTGCTCAATACCCATTTTCCTTGACATATTACTTGGGATGGATTTTCTGAGGAGGTTTCCTTTTCGTTTCCATCACGAACCGCCGCCTCGCTCCAGTTACCTGTGTATCCTGGCTGTGAACTCGATGTGACATTCACGAAGCACTGCAGTCTTGCCCTTGCCAATCTGTCGGCGGACCTAAGGAGTACAATCACATCAACCCACGGATGCCCTCTTCACTGCACTAAGCAAACGGAAGTACCGCCTAATAGTGCAACCTTCGTCAAGTGCAGGGTACCCCGGAGTGTGACGGATGACGAAATTGAAGTCACACCTTCATCCCGCTAGCTAATAATCCCCGCAAGCGTGACCAAGTTGAAGATCGCCGAACTGATATCCGCGTATGATCAAACTACGCCCGGGTCAAGTGATTGCCCGTGCAAGCCCGATTGCTACAATGTATGCATCAGACTCCCGGCCTTTGGGAGGCCATGATGCACCCGTCTCTTCACGTGCAACATACAACACTGTTCAAAAGGTTACCTTTGAAGACTTGACCAACGAACCGGAGTTTCTCGGTGATCTCGAAGATGTTGATTTTGAATCAAAATTTGGAACCCTGGATTTCGGATACGATGACTTCATTACCTTCCTTGACACGTTTTTATCCGATAGCTCGACTTCTGAATATGAAGACATCGGTGACAGCAAGGTCAGAGTTCTTGCCGGACGAGGATACTGATCAGGTGGAATCCGGAGACGAGCCTGAGCCCATGAGGTTACCTGTGAACGTTATGAGAGAAGCCCCAGTCCCAGCATGTGTAATTATTATGATTGCTGGTGTCTCGTCTGTTATTGAATTTGTGGTTTTACCTTTCTATTTGCTCTTTTGTGAAGTATTTAATTAGGAGCTTTGGATATTCATAAATGATGCTTTTATACAGGCCTGTGATATTTCTGGAATATAACACATTAACTTATTATCCCCGTTCTGACCGAGTGACTCAATCAGATGCCTCTTATGTAACCTGCAAGGCGCATTCTTTGTAAATACATGGTGACCGTTTTTATATATTTACAGCGGGCACAAACTCTTGTAAAAACATGCCACACTTAGCTACGCCTGAAGCTACACCCCGACCTTGGGAGGGATGTAGTGAACCATAAGAAAACGGAATGTCAAGGGGTCCCAAGCAATTCGTGGCAGGGTTGGATGCCTGAAATCTTCACTTGTGACCACCAGGCACCAGGGACCACCACCGTGGCAACCTCTGTGGGCGTTACAACATTTTATCTTTTTTTTTATAATATTAATATGTTTACTTTGTTTCGGTTTTATTCCTGTTTTTGTATCTTTTACATAGAAAGATATTTCTATCTCATATTATAAAGTCTCCCGAAGTTCAAGCACCTAACTGCTTGTTCCCGCCTCTAAGACGATGACAGAGGTATGGGAGATAACCGAGGGAGTCACGCTCGCACGGCCCAGGCTACAGGTACTCTCTCTCCCAATCCACGGCTTAATTGACTTAAGCAAGGGTATTCTAGCAGTAAGCAAGAGATCCTGTACGGAAGACTGCTTGCTTAGGATAGCCCTTGCTGTAGGCATATAGAGAGAGGCCGTAGTCGAGCCTTTTTTGTGTTCATCATAATTGTTTCACGGTGACGGACGGAGGATTCGAGGCAGTTTTTTTCGTAGGATAAGTAATGTGTAAACCAGCAGTATATGCAGGCTTTGCTATATTTTTGTCATTCATCCAAGCTTCTTAATTAAATATTAATATGTGTTTGTTTGTTTCTTCTTTTATTGTTCTTTTTAACAAGGAGTTGTGCCCAGACTCCTTTTGATTTTCCACACAGTTCGACATGTGTTTATATAATGAGTGCTTAAAAATGATTTAAATTTCATGAACAATATTTATCCCAAACCCACTGTGCCCTCGGAGAGTGCTTGCCACTCGGCCTGCTCCGTCTGTACAATTTGGTAAAAATGAATACTAGCGAATGGTACAGGTGTCGAAGTCTGATCCTGTAAACGAGCCTTGTTGGTCACTACAACATCCTCCGCTGGCACCACATGTCAGGTACTTGTAAAACGCACGGTCTGTTGCGTATGTTTATTGATGGAAGATTCTTGGTAGTGTAGCGTGGAACGAGGTTGGAAAGGCCGGCTTGTGCAGAAGGAGGGACCTCCAGCGGATAGGCCCGGCAAGGTG
>NC_051424.1:14521484-14528984 GCF_015228065.2 Penaeus monodon
GTTTCCAGTGCTATAGGACGGAAATGTCAGTGTTTCCAGTTGGTAAGAGAGCGGAATTCAGTGTTTCCACTGCTAAGAGAGCGGAAATGTCCCAGTGTCTCCAGTGCTAAGAAAGCGGAATAGTCAGTGTTTCCAGTCTAAGATGAGCGGCATGTCAGCGTTTCCAATACTAAGAAATCGGGAATGTCAGGTGTTTCCAGGGGAAGAAAGCGGAATGGTCATGTTTCCCAGTGCCAAGGAACCGGAAGTCAGTGTTTCAGGTGCGATGGAAAGCGGAATGTCAGTGTTTTCCAGTGCTAAGAGAGCTATGTCAGGTTTCAGTGCTAAAAGAGCGAATGTCAGTGTTTCCAGTGCTAAGAAAGCGGAAAGTCAGGGTTCCAGTGCTAAGAAAAGCGGGGATGTCATGTTTACAGGTTCTGAAGGCGAAATGTCAGTGTTTCCCAATGCTAAGAGAGCGGAATGTCAGTAGTTTCAGTGCTAAGACGAGCGGAATGTCATTGTTCCAGTTCTAAGCAAGCGGAATATCAGTGTTCCAGTCAAGAAGCGGCAAGTCGTTGTTTCCAGGCTAAGAGAGCGGAAATTTCAGTAGTTCCAGTGCTTAAAAAAAGCGGAATTCAGTGTTCCAGTGCTAAAAGCGAATGTCAGTGTTTCCAAGTCGAAGAAAGCGGAATGTCAGTGTTTCCAGTGCTAAGAGCGCGGAATGTCCAGTGTTTCCGTGCTATGAGAGCGGGATGTCAGGTTTCCAATGCTGAAGAAACGGGAATGTCAGTGTTTCCAGTACAAGAGAGACGTGAATGTCAGTGTTACAGTACTAAGAAAGCGAAATGTCAGTGAGTCAGTTGCTAGATAGCGGAATGTCAGTTTGCTTGCTTGAGATTTGCGAAGTTCCTGGCTATTCGCCGGGCCTTCACTTATGTCAGTGTTTCCGAGATAAGAAAGCGAATGTCAGCGTTTCCATTGCTAGAGAGCGGAATGTCCGGGCCGTTTCCAATGCTAGGAGAGCGGAATTTCAGTGTTTCCGTGTAAGAAAGCGAAATGTCAGTGTTTCCAGTGCTAAGGGAAGGCGGATGTCAGTTTTTTACAGTGCTAAGAGAGCGGATGCAGGTTCCAGTGCTAAGAAGCTGGAATTTCAGTGTTCCTGTACGTAGAAAGCCATTAGTGTCAGTGTTCCAGTGCTTTTAAAAGACCGGAATGTCAGTGTGTTACAGTATTAAGAAAGTGGAATGTAGTGGTCCAGTGATAAGAAAGCGGAATGTCAGTGTTTCCAGTGCGAAGAAAGCTGAATGTCAGTATTTTCCAGGCTAAGGAAAGCGGAAGTCAGTGTTTCCAGTGCTATAAGAGCGGCAATGTCAGGTTTCCACTGCTAAGAACGAACGGAATGTCAGTGTTTCCGTGAGATTGAAAGGGAAGTCAGTGTTTTTCCAGTGCTAAGAGAGCGGAATTCAGTGTTTCCAGTGCTAAGAGAGCGGGGATGGCAGTGTTTCCCGTGCTAAGAGAGCGGAATGTCATTTTTCCAGTTCTAGAAAGCGGAATGTCAGTGTTTCCAAGCTAAGAGCGCGGAATTCATATTCAGTGCTAAGAGAGGGAATGTCAGTGTTCCAGTGGCTCAGAAGCGAAATGTCCAATGTTGTACAGTTCTAAGAAGCGGAAGTCAGTGTTTCCCAGTGACTAAAGGAGAGCGGAAGGTCAGTGTTTCCAGTGCTAAGAAAGCGGAATGTCATTGTTTCCAGTGCTAAAAGACCGGAATGTCAGTGTTCCAGTTCTAAGAGAGCGAATGTCAGTGCAAGAGAGCGGAATATCAGTGTTGCAAGTGCTAAGAGAGCGGAATGTCAGTGTTTCCAGTATAAGAAAGTGAATGTCACTGCTTCCAGTGCAAGAGAGCGAATGTCAGTGTTTTTCAGTGCTTAGAGAGCGGAATGTCAGTGTTTCCATTGTAAAAGAAAGAGGGAATGTCACTGTTTCAGTGCTAAGAAAGCGGAATGTCAGTGTTTCCCCCCCCCCCCCCACCCCCCCCCCCCCCCCCCCCCCCCCCTGTGCTAAGAGAGCGGAATGTCAGTGTTCCAGTGTAAGAAAGTGGAATTCAGTATTTCCAGTGGCTACAGAGAGCTGAATGTCAGTGTTTCCAGTGCCTAATGAAAAGGCGGATTGGTAGTGTTTCCGTGCATAAGAGAGCGGAATGTCAGTGTTTCCAGTGATAAAAGACCGGAATGTCAGTGTTTTCAGTGTTTTAACGAAGTGAATGTCAGTTGTTTCCAGTGCTTAAAAAGCGGAATGTCAGTGTTTCCAGTGCTAAGAAAGCGGGAATGTCAGGTTTCCAGTGCTAAGAGAGCAGAATGTCAGTGTTTCCAGTGCTAAGAGAGCGGAAATGCAGTGTTTCCAGTTCTAAGAGAGTCGGAATGTCAGTTTTTCCAGTGCTAAGAGAGCTTTTTTTTTTGGACTATCAGTGTTTCACGTGCTAAAGAGAGCGAATGTCAGTGTTCAGTGCTAAGAAACTGGAATGTCAGTGTTCCAGTGATAAAGAAAGGCGAATGTCAGTGTTTCCAGTACTAGAAGCGGAATGTCAGTGTTTCCAGTGCTAGAGAGCGGAATGGTCCAGTGTTCCAGTGCTAAGAAAGCGGAATGTCGTTTCCAGTGGAAGGCGAAACTGTCAGTGTTCCAGTGCTAAGGAAGCGGAAATGTCAGTGTTCCACAGTGCTAAGAGAGCGAATTCAGTGTCTCCAATGTAAGAAAGCGGAATGTCAGTGTCTTCCAGTGCTAGAAAACTTGAATGTCAGTGTTTCCAGTGCTAAGAGAGCGGAATGTCAGTGTTTCCATTTCTAAGAGAGCGGAATGTCAGTGTTTCCAGTGCTAAGGGACCGGGAATATCAGTGTTTTCAAGTGCTAAGAGACGGAATGTCATGTTTCCAGTGCCTAAGAAAGCGGAAATGTCCGTGTTTCCAGGCTAAGAAAGGCGGAATGTCAGTCTTTCCAGTGATAAGAGAGCGGAATGTCAGGTTTCAGTGCTAAGAGAGCGGAAGTGTCAGTGTTTCAAGTGCTAAAGATGAGCGGACTATCAGGTTCAAGTGCTAGCGAGAGAATGTCAGTGTTTCCAGTGCTAAGAAAGCGGACTGTCAGCGTTTCCAGTGCTAAGAAAGAACTCTGAAAACGACAAAATTCAGCTTGCGGAATACTGGAAAAACTGACCATTTCGCTTGCCGGAACACTTTAACACTGATATTCGGCTTTCAAACACTGCAAAAATGGGCAGTTCCACTTTTAGATTACTAGAAACACTCACAGTCTAATTCAGAACACAGGAAACCCTGCCATCTGCTTTCAGAACACTGGAAAACATGACATTCTGCTTCCAGACACAGGGGAAACACTGATTTCCACTTTCAGAACAATGGAAAACAACTTATACTCTTTCAGAATATGGAAACAATGACATTCTGCTTTCAGAACAATAGAAGAAAAACGACATTCCGGTTTTCAGAACACTGGAAGCACTGACATTCCATTTGCAGAGCACTGGAAACACTGGCATTCCACTTTCAGAACACTGGAAACACTGCCAGTCCACTTTAGAAAACTGGGGGGGGAAACACTGAATTCCACTTTCCGAATACTGGAACATGGACATTCTGCTTTCAGAAAACTGGAAACACTAACGTTCCATTTCTAGAAAACTGGAAAACAGTGACATTCACTATCAGAAACACTGAACCAGGACCTTATGCTTTCTAGAACAGGAAACACGACATCCGCTTTTGAACACGGAAACACTGAACTTCCCGCTTTTGAACATGGAAACACTGACAGCCGCTTTCTTAGCCACTGGAAACACTGACATTCCGCCTTCTTAGCACTGGAACACTAAATGCCCTTCTGAATACTGGAAAACACTGTCATCTGCTTCACACACACTGGAAACACTGACATTCCGCCTTATCTGAACACGGAAAAACAATGATTTCCGCTTTCTGCCACTTGGAAACATGCCTTTCAGCTTTCTGGAACACTGGAAACACTGACATCGCTTCTGAACACTGGAAACACTGACATTCCGCTTTCACAACACGGAAACACTGACATTCGGTTTTCACAACACTGGAAATCCCATGACATTCCGTATTCTGAACGCTAGAAACAATGCATTCGCTTTTGAATCACTGGAAACACTGGACTTTCACGCTTTCTGAACACGGGAAAACACTGACTCTCGCTTTCTGAAACATGGAACACGACTTTTCCGCTTTTCGAACACTGGAAACACTGACATTCCGCTTTCCGAACACTGGCAACACGGGCATTTCGCTTTTCTGAAACTGGAAACACGACATTCGGCTTCACAACTGCTGGAAACATTGACTTCCTCTTTCTGAAGGCTGGGAAACACTACATTCGCTTCTGAACACTGGAAAACAACTGACATTCCGCTTCTGAACGCTGGAAAGACTGGACATCGCCTCTCTTAGCCGAAACACTGACATTACGTTTCAGAACACTGGAACCACTGACTGTCCGCTTTCTGAACACGGAAAACACTGGACATTCCGCTTTCACAACAATGAAACACACTGACATCATTCGCTTTCTTGAGCACTGGAAAAATGGACCCATTCTTCTTTCAACACACTGGAAACACTGACATTCCCGCTTCTTAGTACTGGAAACACGACATTCCTTTCTTAGTATGGAAACACTGAACATTCCGCTTTCACAACACTGGAAACACTGACATTCCGCTGTTTAGTATGGAAACACTGACATACTTCTGAACACTGGAAAACAATGAAATTATGCTTCTGAACAATGGAAACACGACAAATCCGCTCTTGAACACAGGAAACACTGAAAATTCGGTTTATGAGTACTGGAAACACTGACATTCCGCTTCGAACACTGGAAACATGCCATTACGCGTTTATGAACAAATGGAACACTTACATTCCCGCTTTCACACATGGAGGACACTGACATTCCGCTTCTTAGTACTGGAAACAAGACATTTACACTTTCTGACAATGGAAAACACGACTTCCGCTCTGCGGAACAATTAGAACACTTGACATCGCTTCTGAACAATGGAAACATGACATCCCGCTTTCTGATCACTGTAAACACTGACAACATTCCGCTTTCCTTAGTACTGGAAACACTGACCATCCGCTTTTCGGACATTGGAAAACTGACATCCGCTTTCTAGTACTGGAAACAACTGACATTCCGCGTTCTTAGTACTTGAAACATGACATCTACGTTTTGAGCACTGGGGCAAACAAGAAATCCCGCCTTGCTGAGTAATGGAACACACGACATTCAGCTCTCTTAGATGCAACCACTGACATTTTTCGCTTTCCTAGCACTTAGAAATAATGACATTCGGCTTTTGGGTACTGGAAAACACTGACATTTCCGCTTTCTGAGTACTGGGAAACACGAACATCCGCTTTTGAGTATGGAAACACTGACATTCGCCTTTCTGATACTGGAAACTACTGGGACATTCGCTGTAGATAACTGGAAACACTGAACACCGCTTTTTGAACCTGGAAGATTGAATTCGCTCTCTTAGCATGGAAAATACTGACATTCCGCTTTACGAGAACATGGACAACACTGACTTTCCGCTTCTGAAAACACTGGAGTGAAAACATGAAGTCCGCTTCTGAATACTGGAAAACATGACATTCCGCTTTCCACAACACTGGAAACACTGACATTCCGTTTTCTCAACCCTGAAACACGACATTCGGCCTTCACCAACACTGGAAACATGACATCGTTTTCTGACGCTAGAACACTGACATCAGCATTTTGAACACTGGAAACACTCTTTCCGCTTTATGAAAACACGGGAAACATGACACTTTTCCGCTTTCTGAACACAGGGGAAAACACTGACTTCCGCTGTCGAACAATGGAAAACATGACATTCCGCTTTCCGAACACTGGAAACCTGACCATTCCGCTTTCTGAACACTGGAAGCACTGACATTCCGCTTTCTGAACGCTGAAACACTGACTTTCCGCTTTGGTATGAACACTGGAAACAATGACATTCCGCTTTCAGGACACTGAAAACACTGACCTTTTCCGCGTTCCTGAAACACGTAAAACACTGACATTCGCTTTCGAACACTGAAAACAATGACATTCCGCTTTCGAACGCTGGAAAGGACTGACATTCCGCTTTCAATACACGGGAAACACGGACATTCCGCATTTCTTAGCACTGGAAACACTGACATTCCGTTTCTTAGTAATGGAACACACGACATTCCACTTTTCTGAACACGGAAACAATGACATTCGCGTTCTGAATACTGGGAAACCTGACATTCCGCTTTCCGACACTAGAAAACACTGACATTCTGCTTTCACAACACGGGAAACCATAAACATCCGATTCCAACACAAGGAAACATTGGAAATTCCCTTCACAACATGGAAACACTGACATTCCGCTTTGAACACAGGAAACACTCACATTCGGTTTCTGAGAGTAACTGGAAACAATGAATTCAGCTTTCTGAGTATGGAAAACACTGACATTTCCGCTCTATGAACAATGGAAACACTGACTCCGCTTCTTGATCACTGGTAAACCGACATCCGCTTCTTAGTACTGGAAACATGACCCATTCCACTTTCCGGAACACTGGAAAACACTGACATTCCGCTTCGACACTGTGAACACTGGACATTCGCTTTCGAACAATGGAAATACACTGACATTCCGCTTTCGATCTCGGTAACACTGACATTCCGCGTTCTTAGTACTGGAAACATTGACATTCGCTTTCTGAACACTGGAAACACTTGTACCATTCGTTTTATGAGAAACACTGGAAACACGACATTGCCGCTTGACAACACTGAAAAAACACTGACATTCCGCTTTTGAAAACATGGAAACATGACATTCCGCTTTCTGAGTACTAGAAACACTGAATTCCACTGTCTTAGTCTGGAAACATGACATCGCTTCTGATTACTGGAAACACGACCATCCGCTTTCCTGAGTACTGGAACCACTGACATTAAGCTCTCTTATGTACTGCAAACACGGTACACTTCGCTTTCTAGCATAGAAAAATGACTGGACATTCCGGCTTTCTGGGACGGAAACACTGTACATTCCGCTTTCTGAACAATTGGAAACACTGGACATTCCCGTTCTTAGCACTAGAAAGAAATACCGACCATTCCGCTTTACTGATGTACTGGAAACACTAATATTCAGCTTTCGAACAATGGAAACACTGACATTCGCTTTCTTAACACTGGATCACTGACATTCCTCTTTTGAACATGGAAACACTGACATTCCGCTTTGACAACACTGGAAACACTGACATTCGCTTTGACAAACACCTGGGCAACAGACACTCCGCTTTCTGAGATAATGGAAAACACTGACATCCCGCTTTCTGAGTACGGAAAACACTGACATCCTTCTTCTGATATCGGAAACATGACATTCCCTTCTGAGTACTAGGAAACAATGACATTCCG
>NC_051424.1:14533984-14585567 GCF_015228065.2 Penaeus monodon
CCGATATAAAGCCAAGAGCTACCTTGATTCCATTCTGGATCAGGCTCTCTGAATGGCAAGAGGACTTGGACAAATTCAAAAGCCTTCTGCAGGTCAAGGCATACTACCACAGATGTGCCCATGATAAAGACGTGAGGCTATGATGTGAGCTGTGCTCATGCCCCCTGGTGAACCGTGGAGTGTGTTCATGTGGGGATCCCGTTTTCATTGGAGCCGGTTTAGCCCATCCTCTCGGCCGTTTTGGCCAGACAGCTAGAGGAGAGAGATGGGGTGTACTTTCCTGGTCCTTGGTTAGGGATGGAACTATGGTAGCACTTTCCAACTCTGGGTAGAGTGGATGTGTCCCAGGACTTGTTGATGAGTTGCCAGGAATGCAAAGCTCACTACTATCCCAGGTGGGACATGATGGGGTATGAGTCACATCAGAGCCCGGGCTATGTTACAACGGGCTTTATAGGCATTCTTAGTTCCCCAGAGAAAAAGAAACGTTCTGAGTATCGGGTTCGGGCGCCCTTTCTGGAATGAGCAAGTCTGTCGGTTGTAGGCCTTCTTGTCTTGCCTCAGGTCAGTTGGCAGGCTGTTGCTACTTTTCTCGCAGGAGAACTCGTGCTCCAGTTCTGTTCGCCTCTGACTGGGGGTTATGTGCGTGCTTCTCGGGGCCGAGCGGGGTGGGAGCTCGTTGACCTGTTGCCATAGCTCTTGCGGGTGGTATGGTGGTCGAAGGACTCACCACCCTTCCAGCCACTTGCATGCTCGGACTCTTGGGGTAGTTCCCGGCATCCCTGACAGCCTCTATGAGGGCGGCTAGTCCTTGGTTCGGAACGTTAGGCACATGTTTACTCTGTGGTTGGACTCCATAATATCGTCATTAAAGTACTATGCATCTTTGTGAATCCTGGACCCAAGCCGAGTTTTGAGAGGTCAGTGAGGCTGCTTATCAATGGCATATTACAAGTCTGGATTCAAGAACATTCCACATTTCCACTTGTGGAGGGCATTGCTTCTCAGCCAGTGGGCCAGGCGTTCTGAACAGCCTGCCAATTGGCCTTGTCGTTTCCATCTTGGATTCAGTTGTGGCAATTCGGGGGGACGGGGCCACTATCCATGCGGGTAGTTTATAGTGCCATAATGGTCACTTGTGACTTTAGGTCTCATCGACACACTCAGCCAAATCATCTCCACCAGAGTTGCGGGCCAGGATGAGGTCTAGGACCCCTCCTCTGACAATGTCTCAAGCACGTTGGCTATGTGATAGCAGCCGCATCCGGTTACCCAACAGGGAGCCAAGGAATGGGGTGGTGATGCGTTGAAGGATCCCCCTATGATCACTAGGGTCATGGTGCTGCAGAAAGCACAGACCTGGATTGATGTCTATGTCTACAGTGGGCAGCTGTACACATTGCTACAATTTCAGGGGCCCCGTCTCCACAGTGCGTACATCGGTATTGTGGAGCGGGGATTGTGCTCTGACAAGGGTGATCAAGCCTCTCGTACCATCACATGTTGTGGCCTCCCAGCATGAAGACATGATACCTGGAGAAGCAAACAGGTACCACTGTCAAGTCTCCTGGAGCATGACAATTGTCGAGCTCCTTGAGGAGAAAGAAGCATGTAAGTTCAACTGGCCAGAATGCTTACATTGTGTGCAATGATGTTACTAGATGAAGTTACATCAGAGGACATCGGTAGTATCGGTATTGGACTTGTGTCCTCGTTGCTGAGGCGTCTTTGCTGTCAGGCTTCCTGGTCCAACCCTGCGGGGGGGTGGAGAGCCGTGGTAGCTCTCTGACTTTGGGTACTGGCTTTTCTCTGTTCAGGCTGTTTCTGCGCATTTTTCTTTGCTGGCCTGTGCTTTTTTACCTGAACAAGGCCTCGTGTTCTGGCTCTGGCTGCACGGATTCAGACTGGTTTGGCTATGCCTGTTGTGAGGCATGGCCGGGGTTGGATGTGGGTTGAGGGGAGTCTGTTCTGGGGTGAGGGGGGGTGGGGATGGTTTGTGCTCTCCCAGCTTTCCTCCCTCAGGGGACTGCGACAGTCTGGTCTTGCCGTCATGCGACCGTGCCTGCATTTCGGCCTCTTCACTCGTCCTTCCCTCACAAAGTTGTTGCTACTGCGTGACCTACAGCAGTCAGTAGCAAACCAACCTCTTTTGCTTGAGGGCTAAGGCCTTTTCCTGATTAGGAGCAAGCCAGGTTCCAGGGTAGTGCCTCTGGGCAAATTGGGACATTTGCTGTTGGGTTCCTCTTTGTATGCCTTGAGGCACATCTCAGTGTTGGTTGTGCCTTGACTACAGACACCACATTTAGGACTTTGGCTGTGCAGCTACCTGGTGATGTCCATATTGTTGCAATGGAAACACCTGCAAGTGGATCAGGCACATACGTTCTGAGGTTTGAGGAACTTGGCTGGTTGGAACTTCCCTCTCGACATCAAGAAACCTCCATGACCTGTGGTGGATTTGTAATCACTTTCCAAATCATACAAGGACTGAGAAGCCAAGTTAAACAGGTTGGAGAGGTCACTTTCCTCCATCTTTTAACTCCATCGTTCCTGCAGAGAAACTAAGAATAGCTGATCTTTGGGCATGATGATCATCCTGATCTCTTGGCAACCGGAATTGACAGCCGGATTTGCGTGGCTCTCCTTGCCTGACATTTGGTAGGCATTGTCGAAGCCTTTGCGTTGGCCTGGCCTTTGAATGGTGAGAAGCGCCTTGGGTAGGTACAGGACTCTCCTCAGATGGTCTTCGGGCTCGTGGACGCTGCGACCTGCCTTTCGGCTTTGGGGCTTGCTCGTGGAGGGCAAGCAGCTGATTCGGTTTTGGTTCAGCTTATGCTCCTTAACTCAGTCAGGGGGGTCGTCGGAGGGAGTACTCAGAGACCTTCGGGCTTGGGAGGGTCCAGCAAGAGGTCCATGCTGTTGGAGCAATCTGATGGAAAGACATATTTTTAGATGGTTTTTTATCTTGTCAATTTGGCAGATGTGTGTGACAGAGTCACCCTGTGCTCGGGGTGTTATTTTGGCAAACCCAGAGGCCGTATGGCTCAGGGGGGACTGTGGTCTGGGACTGCACGAGTTGTCAACATTGGCATCGTCGTGTTGTTTTTTTCAGTTTTATTTCCATGGTTTTGGACAGGCTTCATCCACTCACGCCTCCACCCTCCATGGAGTCCTCCAACAAGGGAAGCTGAGTGTTAGAGCCAGTGTCTAAACAGTTACAGGGGATAAGTGGATCGACACAGCCAAGAGCCTTGGTAACAGCACTCATGGACCAGTGTTGAGACACGGCAGCATGATGCTTGACCCTAGCCTCCCAAAAGGCGACCAGCCGAATTGACGTTAGCCTGAATGCAGATTGCCTGTCATGCTGGGATAGCGGAACAACAGAGGCGTGTGTCTGCTGCAAGGGAGTACTCATTACACGGCATCACTCAAACTCCAGGACTCCTTGTCTGTACAGTGCAAGGATGCCACGCACGGGCCAAACCACGTGGGGAGGTGTGAAGCCCTGGGGAGAGACCAAAGGGGATGCCCTTTCCACCTGAAGACATCATGTTTGGAACCCTTTTGCTCATCCTCTGAAGCAGAGACACACCAAAGGTTGCTTCACGTCAGTGAGGGAAAGAAGCTCTTGCACTTTTTCCAGGCGGTTGCTTCATCCCTCTGAGACAACCACCCAAAGGTTGTTTCACCTCAGTGAGGGAGTAGAGGTCCTTTACCCTTTCAAAGTGATGAATTATTTTCCTCTGAAAAGCAGCCACCCCAATGGCTTGTTTTTTTTTCACCTCAGTGAGTGAGGGAGCTATTACACATTTGCAGGCCGTGCCTCTCATTCCCTCTGAAACAAAACACCCAAAGGTGGTCACTTCAGTTGGGGAGGCGAGGACCTGTACCTTTTAAAGTGAAGCCCTCTTACCTATGAAACAGTCACCCAAAGGCTGTGTCACATCAATGAGGGAAGGGGGGCTCTTGCATTTTTTCAGCAGTTCCTCTCATCCCTCTGAAAAAAACAACCCAAAGGTGGTGTTCAACGAGGGAGAAGAGGAACCTGTTACCTTTCAAATGAATCCCTTATTCTCTCCTGAAACAGCAATCCAAAGCGTTCACCTCATTGAGAGAAGAGGGGTCCGTGCACCTGTTCAAGTAAGTTCTTCATCCCTCTGAAACAGCCACCCAAAGGCTATTCACCACAGTGAGGGAGGAGAAGCTAATTTTCAGGCAGTCCTATGGTGGGATGGGAAAGTTATGTTCTGTAGCAGCAAGATTATCTACTTTTAGACAGAACCCAGCTGAGGGCCTGACAAAACTGAGGGGCTCCTACCTGCCTATCATTCTATGCGAAACAGCGAGAGGCAGTCATCCGGTGGTTTCTGCAGACCAGTCTCTAGGAATGTAGAATGCCACTCTATGCACCACCGTTAAGGCAGGCATCTAAGGCCCCCAAGACACCCCCTCAAATGCGGGGAGGGTATAAGGCTGCCCAACGTCCGAGCACGCGACCGAGATGGATCCAGTTTCACCAGACGGTGTGCACAGTTATACTTAATCGAAAATTGTCATAGAAAGAATAGACTAGAGGGCATGAAGCTAAATGCAGCATTAGCATCGCTGCAGCAAACAAGGTGGACGCTAAACCAACCCGATAAAAGCGTAATAGCTAAGGCCGAAAATCTACTGTGGCGGGGAGGTACATCCTTTAATCCGCCCATCAAAGCATCGGTACCTTTGCCGGACATTCCCCCTTCGCTCATATCAGTCGCGTTTGTCCATTCCACCGCAGGGAGAGAAGAGAGGAGTGTCCTTCCAGGGCTGCTGCTCGATGTCCAGTGTGACACATACAAAGACAAAAAGTTGGAAGAAGAGGGAAGGAAGACTGAGGGATACGGAAGAAGGGGTGGAGGAAAATGAATTAAGTAGAAGAAAAAGGAAGCCGGCGGCTTTAACCCAGCACGCAGGTGGTAAAGTTTGGGGTAATTAGTTGTAGTGGGTTCTTGAAAGTGAGGAAAAGGGGAGGGGGCCTGGTGCTATTTTGAATCCTTTGTGTTCGTTGCGTGTGTCCTCGGACCACTTCTGCCCCCCGCCACACGAGTCTTGCGCATCGATGGCGAGCGGCCAACTCTTCGGTGAGTAAGGTTACTAGTACCCTACGACCTGAGGCGTGCCCGCACTGGAGGTCGCGCGGCTCGCGGCGTTCTCGGGGAAGTGGTCAGGGGCGCGCGGGCCCCGGGTACCCCGCTACTGCGAACAGCAGCAAGGATCTTCGCCTAACCGGGGAGGAGGAGGATGGGATAAAAGTTAACAGTTTAAGTGCGCCATCTGGGGTGTGCTCGGGCACGGTCCCTCTAACTATGGCTCCAGGTTATCCCTCGGCAACCTGTGCTGTTGAAGCAGGTGAAACCGGACGGTGGTCGCTAACAGGGGGCCGGCCATTCCCGCTGTGTCAAAAGAAGGTTCCTTCGTTCCGGCAGCAAGGCTTACGGAGACCGCGCGGCCTTGGCGGCCACGTCACGGTTTTGGATTAACACCACAGCCGTGACGCTTTTTTTCGGCTGCATAAAATCCTTACGAGAAAGGATATGGTCTGCACGAGTACAGCAGCAAGGGTCAAGTGACGAACCGAAACCAGTGGAATGGTGGGGGAAGGATAAAGGATGTTGGGTCACGCTATGGCGAAGGATAATGAGGAAGCTGGGGGTCCGGGTCTGCAGTCAGAAAACCGTCAGGTACCGAGGTGAAGTTATTTAAAAAAGGGGACGTGAGGGAGGTTAACTATTTATTTAGAAATTCAAACACAACAAAACCAAAAGAAAAACTATGTTAAAAGAACAGAACGAGAAAACAAACAAAAGGGATAGGGGAAAGGAAAACAAAAAACGAAAATGAAGGAGTAGGAGGTGGCTTCAAAGGAGTGGCCGAAAAAACGCATCCACTTTCTCGGCCCATGCCAAAGAAAATAGATATGGCCTAATCCCGATCTACAGCCGGAGAAAGAAAGATGGTGCGCGGTCATGCCAGCCAGTCGGTATGCCAAGACGGGGTGGTCGGTCGGTACAGACCAACATCGCCACTCGATGTTCAGAGAAAGCAGAGAGAAGTTTCCGTGGAGTTAGATGTTGAAATAAATTGATCCCACTTACCCATAGAATCCATCTGAGTGCTTTTATTTTGAACAAGCTGGGAGTTTGCGCTGTAGTGTATGCTGTTTGTGTCAGTGCAAGTGGTGTTTAGTGAGGGAGAGGTTGCGATTAGGTGTTTTGTAAGATGCAGCTTCGTGCTGCGGCCGCACTTTAAATCGGATAAAGCGAATGTAAGGTTTTTCTTGCCAGGCGTGCCATTTGAATCAAATATGTAAATGAAATCGAAGTGGGTATCAAACCAAACCAAACCCGGGATGGTACAAGAGGATTGATTGGAGAGGTGCTTAGTCTGTTCGAAGGTCGAAGGTGTGAGCTAAATGTGTTCGTAAGAGGAAGTTTTCGTGATTTTATAAAGAAAACTTTTGTTTTTGTCCGCAGTAGTCTTGATTGCAATTTATGCCCCATATCGAGATGGTGTCGAGTTCGTCCTTAATGCGTGGAACGACACATGAAAGTGAATTGTGTCGAGCTAAGGCGTACAGTCGTCAGCATAGAGGATAGTGACGTGAGTGTGGGACGTTGTGTATAGTGTATAAATGTTGGGCTGAGAGGCTTGCCCTGGGTATCCAGAGTGCATTGAAATGTTCCTAAACTTTGTTTAGAAATTTTAAAATTTTAACCTTAAATTTTTATTACAAAGGGGGAAAAACAAAATTATGTGCACAGCTTCAGAAGGCATGCCAGGACCGCTCAACAGTTGGTTGACAAGAACAATCTTTAGTCGTCGTTCTTGTTGTGTTATGTAATTGTTGATGAGTTGAGTGCCGTCTTGCGTCGAACGAGTGAGTGATGAAAGCGGATATTGTTGTGGGAGAGAAGGTATGGTCTTCGAGATACCCTTGAGGCGCCTTGCGTCGAACGATGTGAGTGAAAGCCGATTGGTTGGGGAGAGAGAAGGTAGGTCTCGAGATACTACCTTAGGGGTGTCGAGTGTTTATGATTTTTTTTCGAAATTCTAATGTCTCGAGTAGACTACACAGGGCAAAACTCTCGGGGTCAGTCAGGTGTTTTTGTGGGCTTAGGATGAGGGCCACTAACGTAGTCTTAAAGGAGAGAGAAAAAGTAGCCGGAAGCGTAGAGAGGCGTTGTAAAGGTGAGCAAAGCTTGTATACAGTTGGCAGGAAGGCGAATAAGAGGCGTCGGAGTCCGATCTGTGCGGAGCTGGAGCTTCCGAGTAAACTCTTATTTTTCTTTACTTCCCACACCGAGATGGGGAAGATGAGTCGCAGGTGCCGTCCAGCCTATCCAGTCGGATAATTGGCCATTGGTTAGTTCTCTCCTCGTCTCTTGACTCCAGTATCATTTCTTGAACCTGTGAGGGAACGGGGAATGAGGAGGGTTGAGGTTAGAAAAAACTTGGCTAGGGTTCTTCAAAATTTTATAACATCCACGGGATCTGAGACTTTACGTTATGCGTGAATGAGGTGGGAGAAGGGGGGGAGAGTACTACTTTAAGTGTTTAATTTTTGCCAAAATTCCCAGGACTGCAAAACTATGTTGCATCTACTTTTTTACAAAATTCTTACTAAATTTTGTCGGTCGGTATCAAGACTACGATAAGTGGTATTAGACTAGATAAGTCCCATCGAACATGGTAATCTGTTTCCGATGAGAGTAAACGATTTCGAAAACAGGTCAGGAGACGTTTTGTCCTTTCAGATGGTGGATGAAAAATGATTTGCGTTTTTATCGAGACCTGGGATGGTGCTCAGCATAGTGAGGCGATGCTGATGGCGAAAGATGTTAATTTAATGCCCATCTATTGTATGGGCAATCAAGCCCTTAGATTAAATTCAAAGTTATGATCATTTAATGTAGATTTAAATCGACTCCCAGTCTGCTTGTTGATAACGGAAGATCGTCGTTTATTGTTAGTATTGGTGATGTGGAAATTTTATTATGATGGGTTTAAGTGGGTTGAACCAACGTCGGACCGGGTTGTTCCCGAAAACGAGATCAGGACGGCCCTTTCCTCTATTGTGATGGAGGTGATGAAGAAGTCGGGTCCTATGTAGTGGAGTCTTTGTGCCAAAGATAGGAATAGAGCGCCTACCATGAGCATTGGTGAGTGGCTGGGTTGTAGGGTAGGTGGGGCCAGTGTTGATATCTCCAGCAAAAGAAGACGGGAAGGTTTGTACAATTAAATAATTTGGTGAAATTGCAAGAGGTAAATCCAGTCTAGGTTTATTAGGCGTGGAAAAGGATAAGGGGCCCTGTGGGGGGAATAACCGAACTGCCATTGAAGTTGGGGTGGAATGAAGAGGGTGAGAAAACTCATGCATGACGGTGGATTTATGAGAATAAGGAACCCATTTGGCAATCCGTCCACCGATTGCCGGATGTGAACCATAGTCCGAATTCTGAGCCATGGTGATGGATATGAATCGAGTAGGGACCCCTCAGACGTTCTTGTTATAGAAAGATCAAAAATGTACGGATCGTAAAAAAGGAACCACATTGCCTGACATTGATCGGTTAGCATGTCAATCAGGGTAGACCCATTTTAATGGGTTACCTTGCGTGGGTCACCTGATCCCGGTAGCGGTTCCGTGATCCGAGCCTCGATCAGCGGCCCAAAGGTCAGGGAAAGAGTCCTGCGAACAGGACGCAGGGCGGAAAGTCCTGTTTAATCGACGGACCAAGTACCCATACTCTCCGCGCTGTACCAAGCGCACCCCTAGAAGGGAGCACGGAAACGGGCTCCCTCAAGGGGTTTGAGGGAGATCTTCCTCGCTTGGGAACGGCCTTGACGTCGATCTCGGAGACGTACTCTCGTCGTCAAGGATAGTGTCAATCCATACGATGACGACGAGGTTCAGGACTGGGAGATCCTTTTGTCTTTTTGGCGTGCTTGCTTAGGTGGTTAGGATGTTTGCGTTTGTGGTGCGGTGGTTGTTGTAAGTGTTAAGTGCTTGCTCCAGTTTTTTTTTTTTTATTTCGTGTGGTGTGGTTGCAAAACGAGTTGTCTTTGTGTGGAGCAATGAGGCTGTGTGGTCAAAAAAAGGGGTGTTTGTCACCTCAGTGCGTGGTTTCTGGTGTTGTGGCATACAGAATGTATAGATTGTCGTTCTTCGATGATTTCCTCTGGGATAAACAATGCTGGGAAATCGTTTTTGTAGCATGATAGGGGACAATGTTTTCGAATTCTTTGGCGTGTTATTTTGCGCGATGAGAAGATCGTGTAAGATCGGGACTAGTGTTTTGGCGATTGTGTTAGGAGTAAAAGTGTTGTTGAAGGAGGGGAGGGATGCAGAGTGTGTCCTGGAGTTAGATGCAGGTGAGTCTGGGTGTGCTAGTTTGAGTAAGTTGTGAGCGGCTGTGTAGCATAAGAAGAAGCTTGTGTTTTTGTTTCCCTAATCTTTTCCATTTTGCTTTGAGTGTTTCTTCGTCAGGGGAGGATCCGCTAACTGCAACGTGCGACCATCGCAGTGGGCCGAATTTAGATGCTCTCTTGGCATTTGGCCGACGAAGAGAACTTTCGCCACCGCAATGAGGAATCTCTGGGGGTGTGGTGCATGTGTTTGTTGTGGTCGTAGTGGTAGCCATTTAAGCATTGTTCAATCATGAAATTAAAGGCATTCTGGCTCACCACACACCTAACTCCCGATGTATTAAACACATGATTCCCGTGACCGAAGTTTCTGGGCTTCCTCTGGGGCAGAGACACGAATCTTGACGTTCGTGAATCGGGAAAGGTCCTAATCATCCAAAGCCAGTGACACCGTTCTTGGCGGATATTCGTGATGATAGAATCACACAGTCGTGGGAGGATTCGTCCTGTTCGATCTTTTTAGCCCAAGACCGGGCATTTAGCTTTCGTTTCAGGGAGGGGACGGTAGTTAAAGTCTTGTCTTTTAGTTCCTTTGGATCGGTCAAAAGGAATGGGGTCATTGTTCAGGATGGCAACTGTCACTTTGAAGACATATGATCTTAAAGAGGTGGGTGACTGACACCTCAGTCTTGGAAAGCCACCTCACAAAAGTGGGCTCGCCAGAATGATAATTTCTGAATGTCCCATGGTCATGCCATAGCGGGGTGATAGAGACAAGGTTCCGTGTCTAGCAGGTGCTGATAACGACAGAACGGGGAAGGTGGCTGAAGGCATCGAAAGGGTGGGACTCCTACCTGCCTATTCGTTTCCTATGCGAATTTTCTAAGTGGCAGTCATGAGAAAGTCTGCCAGACCAGTCCCTAACAAAGATTGGCAACTTGCAACACTCCTTAAGGCAGGCACGCTAAGGCCCCCCAGACACACCCTCCGCTGCGGGAAGTAAAGGTCTGCCCACGTCCGAGCTCGAAGATGGAGTCCAGTTCACCTTCAATGCAAGCACGAAGCTAATCGCTCTCTTTTAAACCCCCACTGCAAAATCTTGGAACCAAGGTCCTGAAAGCCCTGCCACATAACACACCATATATAAGTATATTTGTGGTGACCATCTCGCGACGAAATCCCGCACACGGTAGAGCAGCCTCTTAACGTTTGGCGATCTGGCCCCCCGCCAATTACCGTGGAGCTCTTCGAACCTGACCTGGGGTGCAATTGGCGGCCGGGCCATTTTAGCTGTGTGTAAAACTCCACAAATAAAGAGCATTTGACTAACGGTAGCGTTACCTAAACCTACATGGTGACCTCGGAGTTCAGAGTCTAGTAGCCATGAGTCCTCAGCCTCCCTAAATCACTGCTTATCTGCACAGTTGCTTGCCTTCTAAAAGGGTTCCTGCAGGTGGAATAGAATATTAGATACTCATGACAACTCTCACCTTGACCTCCTTCTCTTCCATCAGTGACCCCCCCCCAACGGAAGCGCCTTGCCGCGTTTGGGGGTTGGCTTGAGTTCCCAGTTGATCTGGTGAGCCGGAGCCAAGGGCTACCATACTGGAGGGTCACCCGTGATGGATGAGACAACATGGCTTCCTGGTGCACCAAGGGCACCAAGGGCCTAAGAGAGGGGATGGTATACCCACCCCTGGTTCACTCCATCATGGACCATCAGGGAAACTCTCCCACGTGTATTTTGCCGTGCGTGGCATCCCGTATTACAGGATTACTTGCGGTTTACAATTCGATGCTTGGCAACGCTGCACCCTGCAGCTAGCAAAATCACCTCTTTGGTCCTTTATTCTGGTTATACGGTGGCCTCGGTCAAGTCAAAATCGGCTGGTCCAATATGGCTAGGGTCAATCAGGGCACTATTCAGTCGGTTAGCGCATAGCCCGCCCGCGACTGGCCATCATTACTGTAATAGTGGCTTGCGTAATATTTCCTCATTCCCCTGTGGCTGCTTTGGATATTTTGAGGCCCCAACTATTAGCTTCCCCTGGTTGGACTCCATGGTGGGTGGGGGGGTGAGGAAATGAAGAATTCTAATTTGTATGAGTACTACAAATTTACAAAGATCTTAGCTCTCTCCCTGATGACCTACACATCCCTCTACATTCCCTCTGAACATCACATGTTGTCACTCTGCAAACCTTTCCAGCTTCCTAAGGGCAAGAATGGGAAATCGTAAAGGTTCCCGGGCTCCCAAACCAGGTAAGAAGGGGAAAGTCCTCCTCCATCCCACTAAAGGAAACTTACCTGGTAGATATTAAAGCATTTCATATAGTAGTACCTAGTATTGAAGACCATTGAATGGTGTATCATCGATTGGATCTTGACATTTTCGAATGTACATTCGGAAAATAGTTTGAAGTATGTCACGTGATCCTCGCATATCACCCCCGCGAGATGGTAGCCTGATAGTTGAGGTTTCGTCACAGACGAGAGTGAACCGTCTGCGTGCGATATGCGACATTCTGGGCTCAAGTTTTCATGGTCACAACCAAAACCCTCAATCAGTGTAAAGGAATTGTCTTTCCCGAGACCTGATGCGGGTATTCTGAGAGAAACTGTTAGAGTAACAGAGACATTTTTATTCTGGCAGTAAAACGTTTTAAGAAGAAAGTTATTGGTTTGGAACAGTCGACGCCAGCTCTTCAAACCTTTTAAACACATTGTCCTTCCAGATCGGTTAATTTCGCTGGTACCACCTCAAGGTAAAGCCATAGGTGGGCCAACCCTATGCGGTGCTTCCACTGCAGGTTATGGGCATGGAGCCAACTCTTTGCCATTTTAAAGAAAATGGACAACCAAGAGTAGGTTTAAATGTGGTACACCAGTCATCAAGTGAGATGACAACTGTCCAGGTCCAAGCATGTAAAAGGTTAAAAATTTGGAAAAGCAAGTATTGGTAATAAGGAGCAAAGAGAAGTTAGTTTTTCCAGAGGCAAAGCGACGTGCCCGTGTGCTGTTTGCACAGTCCAGGTAGGTTCCTTTGCTTTGGTATCTAGCCATCCTCCTTCCACCAGCCTTGCCCTCCCAATGCTTCATACAACACACCTCTACCACTTCCTTTAACCCTCAGTCCCAAATTGCTGACTACTGCCTCTGGTGAATTGTTCCACGCTAGCAAATGCCCCTGAAGTGAAAGCTCAGATCACGTCGTTTGCCCAGCAAAGGAATCTGAGCCTGTCCAAAAGACTCCAGCTCCACAACATCTACAAGTCCTCCGCTGCTAGAAAGAATGCCCTTGAAGCAAAGCTCCAGGTCCGTTCTTGTGCCCAAGCAAAGAAATCCTGGACCAGTCCAAGTAGAAACCTGTGGAAACTAGTTCAACAGGTAAACAACCTTAAAAAAGGTCTATCCTCAGGATCCTGGAAAGGGACAAGCCTAAAAGTTTGAGTCAAACCGTGACCACGGTGTGCGTGCAAAACACCTTATGAAGGAATAATATAAATGAACTGGATAACCCTAATTCATGTAACTGTGATGGAATCTCATGCAAAATTGGAAGACCACTGCAACATCTGTAGCTTCATGTATCCCAGTTTTGTGTATGCCTACAAGAGACATTATTGACCAAGGAAAATCGCGCCCATTCCCTGATAGGATTTCAATTGCATGCCCGTTATTGGACCTTTGATATGTTCGGACCTCCTGAGGAGTAGCAGGTATCGATACGTCATGACATATTCCCTTCCAGGCCATCCACCTGCAGACAAACACTGCAGGTGAAGCTGTGAGAATAAGGCTTGACACAACCTTACACTGTTGCATCCATCTTACCTGTCCTCCACATACTCTCAACATAAATGATGGTTGTGAAAATCTCCTTGGTCATTTGCCACATCCATTCTACTCTTGCGATTTCAATGGTCGGGGGCTTCACCTCTGGGGAGACACTCTTGTTGCAACAACCTCGAGTAGGGTCCTTGGTCCTTGTTTCTAAGAGTATGATTGCTTTTTACTGAAACACTGCACACTCCCACAAATTTCCAAATTCAAACTGGGTCACATTCTCCAATATGGAGACCTAACCAATCAAGGCTCCCTGGTTCACATTGAACTTCGACCCATGGCAGGTCAATGGAGACTTACATGGAAGCTACCACTTTCCAATAATTTTGGGGGAGGTGAATGGTATTCCGGTCAATGTGGAGTGCAGAGTATGGCGGACTTGAACATCAGACTGGAATCTTTTTAGATCAACTGCAGTATTGCAAGGATCGGTTAATGTCCCAGTGTGTTTCAAGATGCTTGTTAATCACTTCACACACATCACGAATTCACCTTGCAGGCAGAAGCATCCATTCCCAAAAGTTAGACGGACAGTACGGTCGACCTCCAGTACCATGGTGGTCTGATGATGCCAACAAGCGGTCAGAGCGGCAAGCTGCAATGAAGGCATTGAATACGACGCCCCAGCTTGTAACCCTTGATCTGTTACAAAAGAACCCCCCGAGGCCCCCCCCCGCAAGAAAAAAAAAGAGCCAGGCGCGTGCCTAAGAAGGCTAGGACAGGACCTCGTGAGAACAGTTATGTCTCCTCGATTAACTCTGGTCCCTTTATCATGGTGTGTGGACAAGGTGCGTACGATTGCTGGAAAGAGGCACATCCATATCACCCTGCTCTGAAGATCGGATGGCATAATCATCACAGACAAAAAAGATGTGCTAATGAGACTAGTACATCCATGGCAGAGATCTCCTCTGGAGCATCTTACAGTGCTTTTATTCTCCACTCTTCGTGCTGAACAGGAACAAACACCCATTGTTGTTCTTCAGTAGGACTACAGCAGAACTCCATACAACTTGCCATGTTTGCGCAAGGAGATTGACTCTGCTTGGCAGTCTCTGCGTAGATACTGCCCCAGGAAGTGGGACGGTATTCCATACCAAATGATATCGCACTTACCAGAGAGATCTCAGAAGTTCCTGTTAGACCTATTTAAAATAGAGTCTTAAGAGGGCAACAGTGCCATTCACATGGCAGAGAAGCTATAATCATTCCTCGTTCCTAAACCTGGAAAGATAGCCTCCCCACCATTAAATTACAGACACAATTTCCCTCACCAGCTGCATCTGCAAGCTGATGGAGAAAATGGTCACTTGTCGGTTGACATGGCTGCTGGAAAAAAAAACATGTTGACCCCATATCAATATGACTATAGAAAATTATATCAACCACAGATGCACTTGTGAGGATGGAAACTGCTATATGGATCCTTCGCACAGCGACGTCACATGATGCAGTTCTTTCTTTGACCTTGTGAAAAGGCTTACGCTACTACTTGGAAGACATGGCATACCATGAAGCTGTATGACATTGGTTTAAGAGGAGCATTACCTACTTTCATACAAAGCGTCCTTGCTGACAGGAAGTTTAGAGTTCGGGTAGGAAACAGTTTCTTAACCTGGAAGATCAGCTTAAGGGGTCCCACAAGGATGTCTTAAGTGTGACCCTGTTTGCCATTGCTATAATGACATTGTAAAAGTTGTTCCAAGTGCTGTCTCATAGGTAATCTGTATGTGGATGACTTTGCACTGTACTGCTGCAGAGAAGCTTGCAGGATGTGCAGGACGCATGCAGACTGCATAATCAGGTTGTACCGTTTGGGCAACATATCATGTTCAATTTTCTCCAGCAAGATCAGGGCTATACATTTCCCAAACGAGTAAAGGTTCCATCCTTTCCCTCTATTTGGGAGCGAACACACTGCAAATTTGTCCAAGGAGGTTGAAGTACTTGGGTCTAATTTTTGACTCAACTCACATGGTGCCTCACATCAAACAGTGTAAAGTGAAGGCTAAAAAAGCACTTTTGCGGGTTCTTTCACCTTTATCTTTGGGGTGGCAGACCGCACAACGCTGTCTACGGCTTTACCGGCGGGGGGCCCCTTTTCGTAGTAAGCTTGACTATGTATGTGAAGCCTTATTCACTGCAAACTCCTCACTGGGTTCTCCGGATGTTGGAACTCGGTTCATAATGAAAGGTCTCAAGAATCTGTACTGGGGCTTTCAGGTCTTACACTAGTGGATAGTCCCTGTAATGCTGAGAGTGGAGAACCACCTCTGTGTCTACACCGGACTACATGAACCTGATTTACTAAACGAAACTACCAAGGCTTCCGGGATCTCCTACATCCAGATGGTTTTCAACTCCCTTGAGGATGGCCGATCCTATGTAGGAGAATGAGGCATCTTGTGGAAGATCTTAATTTGAGTACTCACTTAAGGTTTCTGGCTGTTGAATTCCCCATTCCCCCCTTGGACTAATCAGGTCGCCTGATTTGGTCGATTGGGAAAGGGAAGGGGGAAGATCCGAAGACAGCAGTCCAGAGAGAATTGTCTTCAGCATATTTCTAAGTACCAATGATCAGAGGCAATATATACATATGGTTCCGAAATCTGAAAGATGGTGTGGGCTTTGCCGCAGTGAGCAGAAGGAAGACTGCATCTGTCAGTCCCTTTCTCTACAGCCTCGACTTTACACTGCAGAGTTACATGCCGTCCTTGCAGCATTATAAGATTGACTAGAGATCTTATGAGCCATTCTATTTGTGATATATGTGCGTCTCGTAGTGCCTTGCAAGACTCAAGAGCTTAAACCGTATCCAACATCCAGTAGTAAGGAGGTTCAAGATTGGTTTGCACTGATGTCAAGCCTACGTAAAAAGATAACTCTGCGTGTTGGGTGCCAGCACATGCTTGGTATCATGGGAAATGGTGATTGATCAAAGGCCAGGCAGCTGCTGCTGCAGCCTTGTGATGCTCGTTTTCCTCCTCCCACACACCGACCTAAACCCAGCAGGTGATGTTGTCTTCGTCGGTAAAATGAAGGAACACTGAGATGCATACTCAGAAACAAACTGCGAGAGATTAGGATGACCTTTGGCAGTTGGGTGACTAGAATCCACCCTAACCGAAGATTGAAACATTTCATTAAACAAGACTAAGAATCGGGCACACAAGACTTCTGACTCATGGGGCCGATGATGGCTAAAGTCAGCACTTTGTGAAGGATCCAAGAGCCATCACGATCGCACATGTAGTGGAAAGATGTTCAACATTATCAGACCAAAGACGTATTTACCTTGTCCTCCCCCATTTATATCACTGAAACAATGTATTGGAGGAGGTTGTGACATAGAGGGTCTTATTAGTTTCCTTTTGGTGTGTAATATTTTATATAAAATTTAATTATGCATAATGTTTATGCAATGAATTTATATACTTAGAGGCATAATAGTTTGCTTTGATTTATTAATTTGTATGTATTGTTATTTGTCAAGATATTTACTTCATAGATTTTTAAAGTTTTAAACATTTTAATATTTCTATTTAACCAAGCATTTCGCCCGCTAGTGACCTTAGCTGTTGACGGCGGCAGTATAATTTTAGGATTAACTCGATCAATCCATCAGTGACCTCACAACCTGAGTACAACACTTACAAACTCCTCAATGACAATCCAGCAGAGAGTGGCGGCCCTCCCCGACGACCGCATTATGCGCCCCTCTTCCGACGTTCACCAGACGGACTACCCCCCATCCGAGATACTCAGACACATACACACGCACCCTCGCCCTGTTGTTTGTGTCGCCCCGTGCCACACACACCTACCTCCATATCCTGGCGATCGATGTTCAGCATCCTAGCTTTCATAACTCCCATTGAGGACTACCTTGAAGCTGATGACATCCTGGCCATGCAGAACACCGCCCGAATTTCAGCGGTCTCCACTACCCGCTGTCACCCTGGAGTCCACTCGCGACAACAGGTCGCCGAATTAACAATCGCCGTTCGACGGCTAGCCTGATGGATGACTTTACACTGGTACTGCTTGGGAGGCAAGCTTACAGGATGTTCAAGGACAATGCAGACTGCAGTAAATCAGGTTGACAGTGGGCCACATACCATGGGCTCAAATTTTCTTTCAAGCAAAACAATGGCTATACAATTCTACAACTAGGAAATTCCTCAATTTAGGAGCAAAAAACCCACTGTCATTTTGGATTGAGTACTGAAGACCATGGATCTATTTTATGACTCAAGGCTTACATGGGTGTCCTCACACAAACAATAAAGTGAGGCTAGCAAATGTACTCATTATTTTCTACGTCTTACCGACCGCTTAGTTTAGTAACTTAACTATGATGTGAGGTTTATTCATCTGCAACTCCAGATGTTGGACTCGGTTCATATGAAGCTCTCAGAATCTGTACTGAGGCTTTTTAGGTCTTCTCCTGTGGCGTTCCTTGTATGTTAAGAGTGGAGAACCCACCTCTTTCACCTCCCCCCTCTGTACACTTGGGACTACATGAACCTGAGTTTACTAACAAGAATATAAAGGATTCCAGGATCGTCGTCTCATCCGGATTGGTTTTCAAAAGAAAAGACCCCCTTGAGGATACGAAATGAGGATCTTGTGAAGATCTTAATTTAAGAAATACGAATTGGAAGTCAGAGAGAGATTTCTTCAGCACAAGGATCAATGCAATATATACAGATGGTTCGAAGAGTGGGCTTGCGCAGTGACAGAAGGAAGACTGTCATCTGGCAGTCTTTCCTATCAGCCTCGATCTTCACTGCAGAGTTACATCATCTTTCCAGTAGATAAGATGACTAGAGATCTTACATAACCATTCTATTGTAATAGTAATTGTGGCTCATCATAGTGCCTTGCAAGCATCAAGAGCTTAAACTCATCACATCCATCGTGAGGGTAATTCAAGACTGGCTTGCACCTGATTCACACATAAAAAGATAACTCTGTGTTGGGTGCCTGGGCATGTTGGTATCAGTGAGCTGATCAGAAGGCCAAGCAGCTTCCCTATGATGGTCGTTTTCCCCTCCCACAACGCCGCCTGAACTTCGCATACAGGAATTGTCTTCGTGATAGCTGAGGGGAACACTGGAGGTATATCTCTAGAAAACAAACTTTGAGAGATTAGAATACTTGGCAGTTGGGTGACCAGCATCCATCCCAACCGAAAAGTAGACGTTTTATTAACAAGACAAGAATTGGGCACACAGACTGACTCAGGAATCGATGATGGCTATAAGTGAAAGCCACCTTTGTGAGGGATTCCAAGAGCCTACACTCGCCTGTAGTTAAAAAAGATTTTGCATCATTCTCAAACCACAGCCGTATGTAACTTGTCTCCCCCATATACACTGAAAAATGCATTGGGGAAGGATTGTCAACATAGATCTTATAGTTTCCTTAGGGAGGCTAATATTTTTATAAAATTTAGATATTTTATACTCTTAGAGCAAATATTATGCTTTGATCTTCATATATTTGATTATTATTTGTGAGATATTTATTGACAATTTTTTTAAGTTTTGAGCTGTTGACGCAGCAGATAAATTGGGTTATGCATATGCATAAAGTCCAACGAAAGAAGAAAAAACCCGAGCCAAAGGGGGTGGGGCACATTACCGTAGCTGCACCAGCATCTTAAAAAATACCTGTTACTATGGAAGGACACACCGTACATTGCAAACAGCTGCCCCAACCGAAAGGAAGCTATCAAAACCTCTCAAGAGAAGGAGAAGGAGAGGGTGAAAGAAAAGCAGGTTAGACCTCTAAAAACTGTAGCACAGAAGGCAGCACAAGCTACGTGCAAGTGACTACAATCCATAAACCAGGTCTACCAAGACATCAGGAAAACAGAGAAAAAACAGAGGCCACGGTGCATCTAGCCCTCCCCAACAACCTGTCGAAGGAAATCATGGTAGTCTTGCTGCATGCACACCTCCAAAACATCATAAATCCTGAACGAGGCTTTAGGGAGAACACCAGGGAGGGCCTGAAAAGGAGTAACCTCCCTGACCTCGACCTAGGGGAAGCTGAATCCTGGGGGATCCTTAGGGTGATTCAACCTCCCCCTCCCACCCAGTCAGAACCCTCAGAAACGGCTTCACATATTCAAACCTTAGAAACACAGTTTGAACAGATCTCTCCAACTACCCCTACAAACCCTGCAACCCCATCTCCAGACACCTCATCAGGCCAAAGAAGCACCAAGCTGCCCCTCAAAGGCCATCAACCTCCAAAAAGGATGCCTTACCAGCACCACTACAGGCACTGCCTAAAGAACCCCCCCCCCCCCCCAGCAGAGCTGGCAACCCCAATCTCAGTTGATCCTTATGATCCCAAGAACCATGACAACTCTTTTGTGGACGATGATGGCCTGGAGAGGCTTATGGATAGCACAGTAAAAGACCTTAATTTTGTGGAATAAGACTCTAAAAAAAAAAAAAAAAAAAAAAAAAAAAAAATCAGGTGAATTTTCTCTAAGGAAGAGCATTTAACATGGTCATAGCTGGTAAACTCCACAAACACTTTATACATGGAAATATACTGGTAACCAACAGGATGATTGGAAGACACTCTGCATCACCAAAATATATAATGGACATCTTGCCGTAACAATCACGAATCCAGCACGCAGACATGATAAATGATATATCACTACACTCACGCCTTACAGTCATCCAACACAGCATACTACAATGGACAACACGAAAACTGAGCTCTGCAACACATACAGAAAACTTGACCAACATATCATCTCATAAACAGCCATGGGCTCAATAACACCAACCCACTTGTACACCATCTACTCCTCCAACAAATCACAAGGAAGAAGCGATGGCACAGCAATTGCGATCAGAAAACGACATCTCGAAATAAACACACCACAAGGACCCTTCATACTGGCAGCACTCTACATCCCACCATGAAGACCACATCCAGAACTTGACATCTTGTAGCTCCTGAGGCACACAAAAAACAATATACATCATGGGAGACTTTAATGCAAACTAAGCACTCTTTGGATAAAACCACACTAACGCAGTAGGCAGAAGCCTGGCCTCCTACATACAACAAGGAAGACTCACACACCTCGGTCCACACACACCTACATATATTGCATATAACACAACAAGAACACCTGATATAGTACTTGCTAACCACAGAGCACACCTACACTATCATATATCAACAGACGATGTCACCTCCAGTCACCTCCCTGTAATATTAACACTATCAACAATCCCTATCAAGAACCCAACACAATCCCGAGAATCCTACAAACAGCAAACGGGGAGGGTATTAAACAAACACTTGAAAACACGCAAATAATCGATCTCGACGGCAAACCCACACACATGAGAAACAACTACCTTGACATAACCAGACCAACACACAAAACCCATCCCCACTACAGAGAAACATACCGTCTGAAATTGCTCAAAATACAATGCAGACACTTACACCTACTAACACAACACTGGGCTGGACGCACAACTACATACAGAGACTAAAACTAACACAAGAGGTTACAGTAATGAACAAACTACATTTGGGAAACCCTTGCAAAAAAAACTATGTCAGAACATAAAAGACCTCAAAATGTTCTGGAGTTCCTTCAAGAAAATCATGGGGCCAGACATCCATATACATTTACAATGCACACCGACAGAAGGTCGACTCGGTGGAAGAGATAGAGCTTTTTCACAGGGAATTCCCTGGCAACAGAATTTCCAGATTCTCCCCCACCGAAAAACGCCCGATTCGACCACCCCAAACAGAGACTAAGGTCACACACTTTCTAAAAGCAACACAGAAACCTAATTCCCCCAAAAACATTTTTACTCTAAACAATCTCACAGAAGACAGTCCCCTCTCCACCTATCCCCCCAGAAGAAATTGATAACACCTTAAACACATAAAAAACACAAACCAGGAGCAAGCAACATCAACAAAACATTCATAGAACATTGCCACCCACAATAAATCTGCAGGCTACGTCATATCTTCAATGCAGCACTGGCTACAGGATTTTTCCCCCGACAAATTTAGACATGCTACCATCACCCTCATACCAAATTTGGGAAAGTCAGACATGAAGTGTAGAATTACCGCCCCATCTCATTTCTGGAAGTTCCCGGGAAACTGCTAGAGAGGTTAATAACATGGGAGACTCACTAAAACACCTCGAAAACAACAAAAATACACAACAGTAGGCAATATGACTTTCACCCACACAGGGGACCGAAAGTGCTATCGCCCTTGCTTACGAGGAGATTGCTCTCGGTCTCGCTAAAAAAGCACCAACCAACTTCTTTTACGAGACGTCGCAAGGTCTTTGAACAAGGTCGGGCATGACGGCCTCAAATACAAATTAATACAGTTACAACTTCCGACACATCTCATCACGCCTGCTCTGCAGCTTCCTAGACCACAGGACTGCCACGATACGCCTGCAAACCCACCTTGGCACTCCCCTCCCCTCCACCTGAGAAGTGGAGTACCACAAAGAAGCGTTTTATCGCCAACCCTGTACATCCTTTATACAGCCCAATCTGCCACAACCTACAAACCCTTTCAGCAACTATATTTCCTATGGGAGACGATATCACACAGATAATCTTACACCCATTCTAAATCACAACACTTTATGAAACTCCCAACAGAAAGAACTATTCAGAAATCAACACATTTGAGCACCATTGGAAAATACAGACAAACATCAACAAATTCAAACTCATCCACATTTGCACACAGAAACATCACAGTCAATAACACTAACTCCCATACACAACATTCTCGGATTCCACTTCACAAACACCGGATGCATCACCACATCAAACAAAGAAACACACAAGCGCAAATAACACTCACCAAACTCAGACGCTTCTCATGCTACACCCCCACGAACAAAACTTAGATTTTACAAAACGACTGTCAGGCCAATTCTTGAATACACAGCTATCCCACTGTTGCAATATCAAACTCACAAAAATATAAAAAATACAAATGCAATCAGTACAGGATAGACCGAATTCCTGCAGAAACACCATACAGAAACTACACCCCTGAACCACTAAAAACACGCATTCACAGACGAGCTAAAAACACCTGGGCCCAACAACGACCAACATTACAACATCATTGACAAAATACTAACACATACAAACCACATTTGGGGGCCCCGAACATTAACACTCACAGAAACCATAACACCCCCACCCATATGACATCATCTATGACCATGACTAATTTTAAGGATTAACCATAAGGTTACTGTTTAAAAAAAATAAATAAAAAAGATAAAAAAAAAATAATAAATAAAATGAAATTAGAAGTCACCCTCAGAATCCCCAAAGGGAATGGCTAATTCACACCAAACAGCATAAAACATCAACGGCAAAGAGAGCGACCATTAGCTCTTCCAGCTCACCGGCGAGCCCACCTGCACACGACGCGGATTAGCCAATCACGGGGGAGAGAGGGCTGGCCACCTTGGTGTTTCTCAAAGGGAGAGCTGTTACCACGGCTTAGGGCTTACAGGACCTCTTGTTCCCAATGTTTTGCTGTGGGTGGTAAAGAGAGCGATTTGACTCTTCCATGGCAAGCTCGACCTTGGCTCTTGCGCGTTAACCTGCTTGTTTTGCGCACAAACCTTTCGTTGTTGCCGGACCCTTATTGCTTGCAATTAGCTTCGTGCCTTGTATTACTTTTACTATACGATTTTTTCGGCATTAGGATAACCCGCTTCGCATTCCTCCGGTGAACTGGACCCCATCATCGAGCTCGTGCTCAGACATGGGCAGACTTTACCTCCCGCAGGGGAGTGTGTGTCTGGGGGCCTTACGGTGCCTGCGAGTTGTCATTCTATTGCTAGAGACTGGTATGGCAGACCATCTCATGACTGCCACTCTAGAGAACTTCATATAGAAAACGAATAGGCAGGTAGGAGCCCTCTTTTTTTATGCCTTCAGCCACCTTACCCCGTACTGTCTATTAGCACCTGCTAGACTGAACTTTGACCCTTCATATCACCCACACCATGGGCCATGTCATAAAAATGTCATATGCTGGAGAGCCCATCATTGTGAGGTGACACACCAGAAGATATACACAATCAGTGAGGTGGCAGTCACACACCTCTTTAAGATACACAATGGCTTCAAGGTGACAGTAGCCAAACCTGAACAATTGACCCCATTCCTTTCGACCGAAGGCCAAAGGAAGTTAAAAGATCAAGGTTTTACTCCTGTCCCCTCTCCCCGAAACTAAGGCAAAATACACGGTTGTGGCTAAAAAGTTCGACAAGACGATTCTCCCACGATCGTGTGAGTCCATCAGCCAAGAAATATCCGCCAAGAACGGTGTCACTGTCCTTGACGTTTACAAGCCTCCCGAGTCACGAATCGTTAAGATTCGTGTCTCTGCCCCAGAGGAAGCCCAGAAACTTCTCACACGTGGGATCATGATGTTTAATACATCGGTCCCAACCTACAATATTGAACCACAGTGTTTTATTCACATTGAACAATGCCTTAACTGTAACCGATACGAACATAACACACATGCACACACACACAGAGATGCTCTCGTTGCGGCAGCGAAGGTCACTTCTTCGCCAAATGCAAGGAGAGCTTCAAATGCTGCAACTGCAAGGGGTCGCACGTTGCAGTTAGCGGATACTGCCCCAAATGGAAAAAAATAGTGAAAGCAAAACATAATCAGCTTAGGGAAAACAAAAACACTGCTCCCTCATACGCCACAACAGCCTATCTCCAGGATAACTCTGCCTCCACCTCCTCAATTCAAAAACACACTCACACCTAACACAAACCTAAAAATACAAAGCCATCTTACACGTAGCTCTCATTGCTGGCTAAATATAACGCAAGAAATTCGCAAACGTCGTCCCTACTATGTTATAAAGAAACGGCTTCCCCATCATTGTTTTTCCCAGAGGAGATCTTCGAAGACAATTTATACATCCCTGAATACGCCACAACAGCTGAGGTGACAAACACTAACCCAGAGCCTCTTTGCTCCACACAAAGACACCTCGTTTTCCAACCACCAGACCAGAGGGCTACCCATACTGGAGGGGTCACCAGTGAGGGATGAGACAAAATGGCTTCCTGGTGCACCAAAGCCTATGAGAGGGGATGGTGCACCCACCCCTGGTTCATTCCATCTTGGACCAGGGAGAACTCTCCCACTGTTTTTTGCTGTGCGTGGCATCCTGTATTACCAGGAGACAGGAGTCCTGGAGGTTGAGCGATGCTGTACGCTGCACCCTGCAGCTAGCAACACAACTCTTTGGTCCTTTATTCTGGTTAGACGGGTGGCTTGATCAAGGCCCGGTCAAGTCAGTTGGCTGGTCAAAAAATGGCTAGGGTCAAGCAGGCACTGTTCAGTCGGTAGCGCATAGGTCCCGCTGTAGTGGACCGCTTGTACACTTCCCCCACGGTCCCCTACATATGTCTTCCGTCTTCCCCCCTTACGAAATGAAGGACAGGATCCACCCTCGCTCCACGGAGGAGGTTACAGCCTGGTACGCCTCCGAGGTCGCCCAAAACCCCTAAATTTATCCCCCGGGGGTGTGGATGCCCGTCGCGGTGAGGAAGCTGCGATCGAAAGAAAACGGGAAGCGCACCTGGAGCATCTCACCTGCGCGGCTTCGTTTCCTGTGATTGTTTTATTTGTTTTATATTAGTTCTATGTACACTTATAAACATTTTTACATCAGGTTAAACGGGTGGTTAGACCAACCTTTGCCGTACTGAAAATATACCACAAAATAGAAAATGAAAATGAAAAGAAACTTTATTAATTTTACTTGTCATTTTATCATTTTATTATGAATATTTTATTAATAGTTTACATCTAACTTACAATTTTACAATGAACATTTTATAAACCTATTTTACGATGTTATACATTTGTGTACGATGGTTCTTTTTTTTTATTTTACTATTTTATTTCACAGAACTTTTATTCATTTTATGAATACTTTTAAAATATTTTCATTATAATATCTTAGTGATCATAGGAATTTTTAGTTACAAATATAATGAACCAAAACTCGGTTTTGCGGGCCGAGGTGACAATGGAAAGTCCCCGGTCCTACAAGGGAGTTCCAGTTCGAGTCCCAGTGCAGTCGCAGTGCTGGACTCTGTGGTTGTGGTACACAGGATTAGGTGGTCTCGGCAATACAGAAGTGATCAAGATATATTTTACGTGAGAAAAGGTGGTTCTCGTTTTAATGTCTGTGTTTTTTTGTTTTTTTTTATCTTTGTCTTGTGTTTTAGTGCTTGTTTTACTGTGTCCGTGTTTCGTTTTATGTTCTCTTATCTTTGGTTTTACAAAATAAATAGATAATTTTATAATAAATAAATAGATAATTTTATAATCCTCTCTCGATAAGCCCCCGACTGCTTGTAAGAAGGAAGGCTGAATAACGCCTATATGGACACTTTAGTTTCTGAAGTTTTAAAAAGCAAACAATAAAAAACCCTAAAGTATAGATGAAACATCTGTACACGCCTCTCCTCGGGACTCTAACCACGACTACCTCACTTCGGCTCATGTGCACAACTACGCTTCACACACACACATACGCACACTACTGTCGTTCCTTTCTACAATTCTTCTGACCTTGCATCCCCTCTTACATTATACACTCGTTCCTGAACGTACCAATCGGGTGGTGGCAGTGACCTCTTTACACCCTTTTAATTAATGAGCCTGGGGACGTTGCATATAATAAGCGCAACACCGCGACTGCCATCAGTACTGTAGTAGTGGCTGCGTATATTTCCTCATTACCCTTGTAGCTGTTGGAAGATTTTGAGCCCCAACTATAGCTTCCCCTCGTTGGACTCCATGGTGGGTGGGGGGTGAAGAAATGAAGAATTCTAATTTGTATGAGACTAACAAATTTACAAAGATCTAGCTCTCTCCCTGACGACCTACACAATTCCCTGACCATTCCCTCTGGAACATCACATGTTGTCACTTTGGAACCTTACCAGCTTCCAAAGGGCAAGAATGGGAATCGTAATGGTTCCCAGGCTCCCAAACCAGGTAAGAAGGGGATTGATTGATTATTTAAAATTGTCTGCATATAAAGTTATAGCATAAATATTATGAATAATTAAATTTTAGTGAAAATATTAGCCTCCCTAAGGAAACTAATAAGACCTTCTATGTCACAATACTCCCCCAATACATTTTTCAGTGTATATGGGGGAGACAAGTACATACAGTTTGTTTCTGGAGGTATGCCTCCATTGTTCCCTCCATTTATCATGAAGACAACTCCTGATGCTGGGTTTCAGGTCGGTGTGTGGGAGAGGAAAACGCGCATCACAAGGCTGAATGGCAGCTGCCTTGGCCTTCTGATCAGCTTGCTCATTCCCACTGATACCAACATGTGCTGGCACCCAACACAGAGTTATCTTTTTACGTGTTGACATCAATGCAAGCCAATCTTGAACCTCCCTCACTACTGGATGTGATGAGTTTAAACTCTTGATTGCTTGCAAGGCACTACGAGGGTCACAATATATTACAACAAATTGGTTCGTAAGATCTCTAGTCATCTTAACTGCTGCAAGGATGGCATGTAACTCTGCAGTGGAGATCAAGGTTTCTAGAGAAAGACTGCCATATGCAGTCTTCCTTCTGCTCACTGCTGCAAAGCCCACACCATTTTCAGATTTCGAACCATCTGTATATATTGCATCTGATCCTTGGTACTTAGAAATGTGCTGAAGAAATCTCTCTCTGACTTCTGCTTCGGATCTCTCCCCCTTCCCAATTCCGACCAAATCCAGCTCGACTTGATTAGTCCAAGGGGGGAATTGGGGAATTCCAACAGCCAGAACCTTAGTGAGACTTAAATTAAACTCTTCCACAAGATCCCTCATTCTCCTACCATAGGATCGGCTATCCTCAAGGAGGTTGAAAACCAATCTGGATATAGGAGATCCCGGAATCCTTTGTAGTCTCGTGTAGTAAATCAGGTTCATGTTGTCCCAGTGTAATGAAAGAGGTGGTTCTCCACTCTCAGCATACAGGGACTCCACAGGTGAAGACCTGAAAGCCCCAGTACAGATTTTGAGAGCTTCATTATGAACTGAGTCCAACATCCGGAGAACACTGGGAGATGCAGATGAATAAGCTTCACATCCATAATCAAGCTTACTACGAATAAGCGTGCGGTAAAGCCGTAGAAGCGTTGTGCGGTCTGCACCCCAAGATAAATGTGAAAGAACCCGCAAAATACTAAGCGCTTTTGTAGCCTTCACTTTTAACTGTTTGATGTGAGGCACCCCTGTAAGTCTTGAGTCAAAAATTAGACCCAAGTACTTCACCTCTTGGACAAATTGCAGTGAGTTTACTCCTAAATAGAGGGAAGGATGGAACTTTCCTCGTTTGTGGAAATATATAGCCATGGTCTTGCTTGGAGAAAATTTGAACCCATGATATGTTGCCAACTGTACAACCTAATTTATTGCAGACTGTGTCCTTGCATATCCTATAAGCTTCCTCCTGAGCAGTACAGTGTAAAGTCATCCACATACAGATTACATGAGACCGCACTTGGAACAACCTTTACAATGTCATTTATAGCAATGGCAAACAGGGTCACACTTAAGACACTCCCTTGTGGGACCCCTTCCAGCTGATCTTCCAGGTTAGAGAAATTGTTTCCTACCCGATCTCTAAAGGTAGGTAATGCTTCTCTTAAACCAATGTCATACAGCTTCATGAGTATGCCATGCTTCCAAGTAGTATTGTAGGCCTTTTCAAGGTCAAAGAAGATTGCTATCATGTGACGTAGCTGTGTGAAGGAATTCTGTATAGCAGTTTCCATCTTCACAAGTGCATCTGTGGTCGATCTCAATTTTCTAAAGCCATATTGATATGGGGTCAACACGATTTCTTTTTCTAGCAGCCATGTCAACCTGAAGTAACTGATCAAGGTTACAACGCTGGGGCGTCGTTTCAACTGCCCTAATGCAGCTTTTCTTGCTCTGACAGCCCACCTGGCACTCATCAGACCACCACGGCACCGGAGGTCGACGGCAATGCCCGGTACTTTTAGGAGTGGATGCTTCCACTACAAGGTGAATTCGCAACGTGAAGTGACCAACAGCATCTTGAACACACTGGAAATCATACACAGATCCTCGCAATACTGCAGTTGATCTAAAAAGATTCCAGTCCACATGCCCAAGTCGCCACCCCTGCACTCCACTGACTGGAACACCACTCACCTCCCCCCAAATTATTGGAAAGTGGTCGCCCCCATGCAAGTCCTCCACGACCTGCCAAGTGAAGTTCAACTGTGAACCAGGTGAGCCCATTGACAGGTCTATACTGGAGAATGTCCCAGTTTGAACTTGGAAATGTGTGGGAGTGTCATTGTTCAGTAAAACTGCATCTACTCTTAAGAACAAGGACTCCAAGGCCCTTCCTTGAGGGTTGCACAAAGTGTCTCCCCAGAGGTGATGCCAACCATTGAAATCTCCCAAGAGTAGAAATGGATGTGGTAACTGCTCAAGTAGATTTTCCAAATCATTAATGTTCAGATTATGTGGAGGAAGATAGATGGATGCAACAGTGTAAGGTCGTGTCAAGCCTATTCTCACAGCCTTCATCTGCAGTGTTGTCTGCAGGTGGATGGCCTGGAAGGGAATATACTCCATGAGGTCCATTGTCAAAGGTCCCATAATCGGCTTGAACTTGAAATCCTCTCAGGGAAATCGGACAATTTTCCCTGGCCATAATCTCTTGTAGATATACACAAACTGGATTATATGAAGCTATCAGATGTTGCAATTCTTCCAATTTTGCAGGAATTCCCTCACAGTTCCATTGGATTAAGGTATCCAGTTCTTTATATTATTTCTTCATAAGGTGTTTGGCAGCACCTGTGGTCAAGGTTTGCCCCACACCTTTAGGCTGTCCCTTTCCAGGATCCTGAGAGTACCTTTTTAATGGTTGTTTACCTGTGGAACTAGTTTCCACAGGTTTCCCTAGGACAGGTTCAGGATTTCTTTGCCTGGGCAAAGAACGGACCTGAGCCTTTACTTCAGGGGCATTCTGCCTAGCAGCAGAGGCCCCTGTGGATGTGGTGGCAGCTGGAGTTGTCACCACTGAGGCCTCTGGAGCCTTAAATGATGGCTCCAAAGACCTTATTTTGGGAGGAGGAGTCTCCTCGATAGACCCCTCAGTCCTACTCCGTTTCTGGTGGAACAATTTACCAGAGGCAGTGTCAGCAATTTGGGACTGAGGGTTAAAGGAAGTGACAGAGTGTGTGTTGTATGAAGCATTGGAGGGCAAGGGTTGGTGGGAAGGAGGATGGGCTAGAATTGAAGCAAAGGACCTACCTGGCTGTGCAAACAGCACACGGGCACATCGCTTTGCCTCTGGAAAACTAACTTTCTCCTTGCTCCTTATTACCAATACTTCCTTTTTAAATTTGTACCTTTTACATTGCTTTGAAGAAGCTTCATGAACTTCTTTGCAGTGGTAACAGCATATTGGACCTGGACAGTTGTCATCTCCTTGATAACCTGTTGTACCACACTTTACACATACTCTTGGTTGCCCATTTTCTTTAAAACGGCATGAGTTGACTCCATGCCCATAACCCTGGTAGTGGATGCACCGCATAGGGTTGGGCATATATGGCTTTACCTTGAGGTGGTTTTACTGACACTACATTAAAATTCTCTAGTTCCTCTAACAGTTTCTCCTCAGAATACCTCATCAGGTCTCGGGGAAAAAACAATTCCCTTACACTGATTGAGGGTTTTGTGAGGAGAACATGAAACTTGAGCCCCAGGAATGTCGCATATCGCATGCAGACGGCCACTCTCTTCTGGTGACGAAACCTCAACTATCAGGCTACCAACTCGCTGTGGGGTGATGCGAGGATCACATTGACATACTTCAACAATTTTTCGATGCACTTCAAAAATACCAAGATCCATTATTGATACACCATCAATGGTCTTCACTACTAGGTACTTACTATATGAAATGCTTTCATATTTACCAGGTAAGATTTTCCCTTTCTTACCTGGTTTGGGAGCCTGGGAACCATTACGATTCCCATTCTTGCCCTTTGGAAGCTGGAAAGGTTCCAAAGTGACATGTGATGTTATAGAGGGAATGGTCGAGGGATTGCGTAGGTCGTCAGGGAGAGAGCTAGATCTTTGTAAATTTGTAGTACTCATACAAATTAGAATTCTTCATTTCCTCACCCCCCCACCCACCATGGAGTCCAACCAGGGGAAGCTATAGTTGGGGCTCAAAATCTCCCAACAGCCACAGGGATAATGAAGAATTATATGCAGCCACTATTACAGTACTGATGGCAGTTGCGGGACCTATGCCCTACCGACTGAATAGTGTCTGCTTGACCCTAGCCATATTTGACCAGCCAATTGACTTGATCAGGCCTTGATCAAGCCACCCATCTAACCAGAATAAAGGACCAAAGAGGTGTGCTGCTAGCTACAGAGCGCAGCGTGAAGCATTGCTCAACTCCTGGTAATACAGGATGCCACGCACGGCAAACACACGTGGGAGAGTTCTCCCTGGTCCAAGATGGAATGAACCAGGGATGGGTGCACCATCCCCTCTCTTAGGCCTTGGTGTACCAGGAATCCATTTTGTCTCATCCCTCACTGGTGACCCCTCCAGTATGGGTAGCCCTCTTGTCCGGCTCACCAGATCATTGGGACCTCAACCCCCCCACCGCAGCAAGGCGGCTTCCGTTAGGGGGGTGTTGAGAAGAGAGATCTTGGGGAAATTCTCAAGCTCATTGGCTATGTTTTGGCCAGCCGCATCTGGTGCCCTGCAAGGAGCCAGGATGGGGTGTTGTGCATTGAAGTCTCCCCCTATGATCACTCGGTCTTGTGCTGCAGTAGCACAGACCTGGCTGATGTCTAAGATCCTACAGCCTGGCCTGCTGTACACATTGTACAGCTTGAGGGGGGCCCTCAGCCAGGTGAATCTCAACAGCAAGAGATTCAACATCCTTTCCACAGTGCGGTGCATCGGCTATTGTGGAGCAAGGGATTGTTGCTTTGACCAGGTGATCAAGCCCCATTTGCCAGTTATGGTTGGTAGCATGAAGACATAATAGCCTGAGACGTGAAACAGTCCCTCTACTAATGTCTCCTGGAGCATGACAACATCAATGTTCCTTGATCACACTGTTGCATGGAGGATGGCATTCTTTGTATTGAAGCCATAGATGTTCCACTGTAGTATGCTTAGATTGGGGTGCCATGATGTTACTTGGTGATAGTTACATAAGAGAGAATATAAAATTCGGCTTCAAAGTCGGAGTCTGACAACTCCATTGTGGAGTCCTCGCTGGTTGAGGGATCTTCATCTGTTGTCAGGCTAACCGTGGGTCCACTGGGAGGTGGAGAGCCTTTGGTAGCTCTGACTTTTGTGAGTTTTTTTCTTTTCTGACCTTAACTGAGTAAGGTCAGTTTGCTCTGGCACTGGCTGCACAGATTCAGCTGTTCTGGCTCTGCCTATGAGGTGGGGCTGGTTTGGCTCTGTTCAGCTTCCTTCCTTTCAGGACTGCGACAGTCTGGATCATTGCTGTCATGGCGATAGTGACTGCCTTGGGGAGGTTCAGTGAGGAGGTGGACCTCTTCACTGAACCTCCCGAAAGCTGTTGCTACTGCAGTGACTACAGCAGTCAACAGGAGAATCATATCTTCCTCGTCAAGGAGGAGATTATCGTCTCTTAGGGAGGCTTTTGGAGTGTTCTTGAACCTTATTCCTGTGGTTCTTCTGCATTTTGGTAATGGTGGGAAAACTCTTTTTTATTGGAGATATCCAGTGTTGGCTGTGGAGGGGCTTCCTTCCTTTTAGGAAGTCGGGAAGTCTTTCCTCTTTTTTGTTCTGTCGCCAGACATAGGTGCCTGGGGGAGCAAGAACAAAGTCTGGTCACTTTTTAGCAACCTCTTGTTGCCTGAGGGCCGCCTCTATCCTGGCAGAACAAGCCAGGCTCTAAGCATGATGTCCCTTGGCACAGTTGGGATATTTGGCTTTTGTGTCCCTTTGGCCTTCCTTGTGGGCCTTGAGGCACACCTCGGTGTTGTGTGCCTTGCTACAGACACACATTTAGGTTTTGGCCTTACAGCTAGCCTGGTGGTGATCGTATCTTTGGCACTTGTAGCAACTGAAGTGGCTCAGGTACGTATGTTTTTAGGTTGTAGAAGCCCCAGTCACCCAGATCATGGGTAGTGGTTGGGGCTCCTTTCAAGGTCACCAGGACTTACCTGGTTGGGCTCTTCCCTTCCATGACCTGTGGGGTTGTGATGTTATCACATCCACATCTTATGATAGTGAGAAGCCAAGTAGCACCATCTTGACTCTCCTATCGTTGGCATTGAGTGGCGAGAGGCACACTTTCCTCCCATCATCTGAAAATGGTGTGGGCTTTGCAGCAGTGAGCAGAAGGAAGACTACATCTGGCAGTCTTTCTCTAGCAGCCTCGATCTTAACTGCAGAGTTACATGCCATCCTTGCAGCAGTTAAGATGACTAGAGATCTTATGAACCATTCTATTGTGATATATTGTGACTCTCGTAGTGACTTGCAAGCAATCAAGAGCTTAAACTCATCACATCCAATAGTGAGGGAGGTTCAAGATTGGCTTGCACTGATGTCGACACGTAAAAAAATAACTCTGTGTTGGATGCCAGCGCATGTTGGTGTCAGTGGGAATGAGCGAGCTGATCAGAAGGCCAAGGCAGCTGCCGCTCAGCCTTGTGATGCTCGTTTTCCTCTCCCACACACCGACCTAAAACCCAGCATCAGGAGTTGTCTTCGCGATAAATGGAAGGAACAATGGAGGCATATCTCCAGAAATAAACTGTAAGAGATTAGAGATGACCTTGGCAGTTGAACCATTCTATTGTGATATATTGTGACTCTTGTAGTGCCTTGCAAGCAATCAAGAGCTTAAACTCATCACATCCAATAGTGAGGGAGGTTCAAGACACCAACATGCGCTGGCTTGGATGCCAGCGCATGTTGGTGTCAGTGGGAATGAGCGAGCTGATCAGAAGGCCAAGGCAGCTGCCGCTCAGCCTTGTGATGCTCGTTTTCCTCTCCCACACACCGACCTAAAACCCAGCATCAGGAGTTGTCTTCGCAATAAATGGAAGGAACAATGGAGGCATATCTCCAGAAATAAACTGCGAGAGATTAGAGATGCCCTTTGGCAGTTAAACCCGATTCTATTGTGATATATTGTGACTCTCGTAGTGCCTTGCAAGCAATCAAGAGCTAAAACTCATCACATCCAATAGTGAGGGAGGTTCAAGGTTGGCTTGCACTGATGTTGACATGTAAAAAATTAACTCTGTGTTGGATGCCAGCGCATGTTGGTGTCAGTGGGAATGAGCGAGCTGATCAGAAGGCCAAGGCAGCTGCCGCTCAGCCTTGTGATGCTCGTTTTCCTCTCCCATACACCGACCTAAAACCCAGCATCAGGAGTTGTCTTCGCGATAAATGGAAGGAACAATGGAGGCATATCTCCAGAAATAAACTGCGAGAGATTAGAGATGACCTTGGCAGTTGGGTGACTAGCATCCATCCCAACCGAAAAGTAGAAGTTGCATTAACAAGACTAAGAATTGGGCACACAAGACTGATTCATGGGCCGATGATGGCTAAAAGTCAAGCACATTGTGAGGGATGCCAAGAGCCCTTAACGATCGCACATGTAGTGGAAAGATGTGCAACATTCTCAGACCAAAGACGTATGTATTCGTCTCCCCCATATACGCTGAAAATATATTGGGGGAGGATTGTGACATAGAGGGTCTTATTAGTTTCCTTAGGGAGACTAATATTTTTTAATAAAATTTAATTATGCATAATGTTTATGCAATAATTTTATACACTTAGAGAATATTTATGCTTTGATTTTAATTTGTTTATTGTTATTTATAAGATATCTATTGATAGATTTTTAAAGTTTTAAACATTTTAGTATTTCTATTTAACAAGGTAATGACCTTAGCTGTTGATGCGGCAGATAATTTTAAATAATCAATCAATCAATTTCCTCCCATCATTAAGCCCCTTGGTTTCATGCAGGAAATTCAAGATTTTTTGCTGCCTCTCCAAAGCTCTTACCTGTTGGTAGGCATTATCGAATCCTTCAGGTTTGAGGGAACCTTAAACTGTGGGAAACGCCTAGGGGGTCCAGACTCACCCTCAGAGTCTGTCTCCGGCCTCGGTCGTTTCGGGCTTAAATTGTGGGCGGCAGTCGTGGGAGCAGCAGCTGTTTCGGCTGGTCCAGCTTGTGCTCCCATCTCGGTCAGGGAGAGTCTAAGGGTTACCAGAGCTCTTCCTGATTTGCCTGCTGGCCTAGAGAGGCCAGCACGAGAGTCCATCTGCTGAACAATCTTGTGGATAGACATGTTTTGGCTGATTTGTGATCATCTTAGCAGCAGGTCTCACAGAGTCAAACCTGTGCTTTGGATTTTTGCTTGCCACTAGAAGCCATATCTCTTTCTTGTAGGGTTTGAAATATTTCCATAAAATAAGCAGTTATTTCATCCTCTCACGCCCCCAACCACCAACATCCAAAAAGGGAGAAGCTGAATGTTAGAACTAATGTCTAACAGCTACAGGGATTTGAGAGGATTTTACGCAGCCAATGGCCGTTGTACCGCCACTCACGGGACCAGTGTGAGTGCCAACAGCGACATTGACTGCTTGACCCTAGCCTCCCAAAGGAGACCAGCTGATTGATCTGACCGGGCCGAGATCAGACCACCCACCTTGCTGGAATAGGAACCAAAGAGGCATGTTGCTAGCTGCAGGGCATACTCATGCACGGCATCACTCAAACCTCCAAGACTCTTGTCTCCACAGCGCAAAGGGATGCCACACACGGCAAACACGTGGGTAGATGTGAAAACCCCCGGGGAAAGACCAAAGGGGATGTCCTACTCCTCCAAGATAGTCATCATTGTTTGGAACCCTTTCTTCCTCCCTCTAAAGCCAAACAGCCACCCAAAGGCAGAATCACCTCAGAGAGGGAGCTCGAGTCTTGCACCTCGAAGAAGAGGTTCCAGTGGAAGGACCACGAGAATGGAGATATGTCACAACTGCGAGATTATTCAGGACCTTCGCGATGTGTACCTCACTCCAAGCGGCGGGCTTAGGACCTTCCCGACTGGCTCACACGCCTCGTGGGAACGACTGTATCATACCTTTACATCGACGCGACACATAAAAGGAGCACTAGGCAAAAAATTAGCAGTTGTGTTGCCCCTTTGCAGCAAGGATTGGCAATAAGGGAGTAGCCCAACACATAGCTCCGATCCTCTAGTGCACTGGAGAACGCAACCAGTCTGCTACTATGGGGGGGGGGTCGAGTTTAGGCTCTTTTCCTCACCTCTCTCTCCATCATTGCACCCCTCATCCCTCACCCAGCTACATCATTCACTCCGGTATCTCACCTGACCTATGCACCCTTGAAAATGCCGGAAATTATAATCAAATCTCTTGGTGGTCCCACTGCACTGATCTCAGTGCAGAGATAAGAGTACTTCGGTACTTCACCAAACATGATGGGTACTTGCTCGAAGGATGTCGTCCAGAGCCTGGAGAACCTTGGTTTCTCCCCGATTCTTCCTGTTGATATGAATGCCAAGCTGACACTTGTCTTCAAGAAACTTGACTGACCAGTCATCGAGTCGGAATTAGACATTGAGGAAGAAATCACCACTTCCTTCTCAAAAGCCATTTATGTCATGAAAGCCAACTACATCGTCAAGGTCAGGTTTTCTGATCATGCCGTGGCCAAGCAGATCAAAGGGAAGGGGATATACCTTTTCAAGGTATATATTACTGACAAATCGAATTTGAGAGGTATAAACCCCTCAAGCAATGCATGAACTACTTTGGCTATGAGCACTTGAAAACCCACTGCAAAGCAGAGAAGAGAACCAGATGCACAGAGTGAAGTTCTAACACCCACTCCTTTAGGGACTGTAGGAGTCCCGTTAAAAAGTGCCTTAACTGCAATGGTGCCCATAAGACATTTGCCAACAGTTGCCCTACCAAGCAAGAGGCCATGAAAGTCTCCCAGGAGAAAATTAGTGAGAAAGAAAAGAATGAAACAAAGCCATAAAGGGCCGTGGCCCAATAGGCACCACAAGAAACTGTGCAAGCCACCACCAATGCCTGGAAGCTATTGTTAAACCAGGTTCACCAGGATATCAAGGGCACAAAAACAGAGCCAGCCATCCACCTGGCCCTCCCTAATGACCTCTCTAAGGAGATTCTTGTGGACCTCGTGCATGCACACATGCAAAATATCATTACCCCTGAAAAGGGGTTCAGATATCATGCCAAGGTAGCACTAGAGGCAAATAACCTACCTGCCCTCGACCTCGGAGAATCTGACTCTTGGGGCATCCTAAAGCTGGTACAGCCCCCTAGCCAGACGGTTCAGGCCCAGCCTAAACAACCTCAGCCCCAGGCACCGAAGAAGAGCCCCAACCTTTGCAGGCTCAGTCCACTGAGCCCCTGCCCCAGACACTGGAACCTCAGCCTGCTGAGATCCAGACACTGGAGCCCCAGTCAGCCCCCCCCCCCCCTTTAGTAACTTCGGCACCTCCCTCTACAGCCTCCTCCTTTCGTCCATCAGTCAGGTTTAGACCATAAAAATTCCCACGGTAATGGAGCTATGGGATATCCCCAGTGATATCTTTAGCCCCACCTCCTACCCCAGACTTAGTTGAACTGAGTTCTATGGCATCCGGTTCTTCTCGGAAAACCCTGACAAGTACCAGTACTCTGATCGTTACAAAATTAGCTCTGAAAAAAATTAAAATAGAAGAATAAAGTGGGTACTATCAAAAAGAGAGCATACCATCATGGTCACAGCCCAAGAGGCTACATAAACACCTGAAGGAGAGCAACATGCGCGTTACAAACGACATAATTGAACACTGCCCAAACATAAAAAAATTTAAATCCCGGCTACTTCTTGAGTAAAAACACAAATCCACACCATGCAATACTCATACAACACAATGTATTTTTACTGGACAACACGAAAAACGAACTGTGCAACAAATACAGAAGACACAACCCACACATCATACTCATTAACACCCATGAGCCCCAATAACACCAACCCACTCAAAATATACATGTACACCATCTACTCTCCAACAAATCAAAAGAAGCGATGGCATAGAAATGCGATCAGAAACGACATCCCCCACAAAATCATCAATAACTTTATTCAGATCTACTGGCGGGACGAAATAAACACACCACATGGACCCATTATTCTAGCAACATTATACATCCCACCAAGAAGACCATCCCATACCAGAACCTGACATCTTGGCAGCTCCGGGAGGCATGACCAACCAATATATATCATGATCCCAACAAAAACCCCGAGAACCCTTCAAACATGCAAACTGGGAGGCTTCGGGACAAGCACCTGAAGACACACAAGTAACTGATCTCGAGGGGAACCACACACACAAAAAAACACCCACTTGAACAGTGGTACACGGGACATACAGAGGGCCCCGGGCAGGCCAACATCCCAAAACAACATACAAGACTATCCCTCACTACAGAGAAAAACATCGTGTGAATTGCTTAAAATAAAATCCAAAGCACTTACAGAACTTGCACTAACACGGGGCTGGGACACACAACTACGCACACGAACAGAGAACTCAAACACAAAATACACACGAAATTAAAGTAATGAACAAACACCCCTGGGAAACACGCAAAGACTATGTCAGAACACAAAAGATCCAAGAGATTGGAGTTCCTTCAAATGCTCATGGGATCGAACAATCAGACAATCACATACATATTAAACGCACAAAACCAGAAGGTTGACTGGGTGGAGGAGATGAAGCCTCTCCACAGGGAATTCTGGCAACAGAATTTTCCAAATCTCCCCAACTGAGAATCCCCCGATTCGACCAAACACCACAGGGGACCGAGGTTACAAAGTACATACAACAACATAGGAACATAATTTCCCCAGAGAACACCATCAGACTAAACATTCTCACAGGGGGACAGTCCCTCTCCACACCAATCACTCTCCAGATGAAATAACAAACACAAATCAAACGCACCAAAAACACAACACCGGGGAGCAAGCAACATAACAAAACAATCATTGAACACCACCCAGAATGATTAGCAGACTACGCCATATTTTCAATGCAGCACTGCAACAGGATATTTTCCTGATAAATTTAAGCGCGCCACCCTCACCTTAAACACCCAAACCCAGGGAAATCCGCACAGAGGTGGGAATTACCCCCTCCATCTCACCCCTAGAAGCCCCAGGTAAACTGCTAGAGAGGGTAATAACACAAAGACTCATCCACACCCTGAAAACAACCAAACACACGACACTAAGCAATATGGCTTTGGGCCCACACGGGGGGCCGAGAGCGCCATCGCCCTCGTTTACGAGATCGCTTCGGTTTTGCTAACAAGCACCAGATGACCACAATACTCGAGTCGTCGCAAGGCCTTTGATAAGGTCGGGTATGAAGGTCTCAAATACAAGCTAACACAACTACCCCCTGCCCACACACTTCATACGCCTTCTCTGTAGTTCCTGGACGACAGGACTGCCACAATACGCCTGAGAAGTGGAGTACCACGGGGAAGCGTTTATCGTCAACCCTTATATCCGTATGCAACCAATCTGCCAGAACCAACACCATACAGCAACTATATTTCCTATGCAGACGATATCACACAGATTATCACACACCCCTCTAAATCACAATACTTCATAAAACGAACAACAGGAAGTGCTATACAGAAAATACAGACAAACATAAACAAATTCAAACTCATACCCACAACCAATCACAATTAACAACAACAACGTTCCATATACTCACACAAGAAACATTCTTGACTACAGTTCACAAGCATAAAACAAAGAATAACACAAGCACAAATAACACTAACCAAACTAAAACGCTTTTCGTGCTGAACATCTCAAACGAAACTCAGACTTTACAAAACAACTGTCAGACCCATTCTAGAATACACTACTATCCAGCTGGTTGTAATATCAAATACACAAAAACACCGAATGCAATTAGTACAGAACAAAGCATTATTCTGGGTACACGGTGCAACATTTCGAGACCGAATTTCCAGAGAAACACTACACAGAACATACAGCTTGGAACCACTAAACACACGCATGCGCAGACGAGGCAAAAACACCTGAGCCAGACTACGTAAACAAGAAGATGAATATATGAACATAACAAAACACATAAACACTCACGCAAATACGCTTGGTGGCCCAGAACACTACCAATCACAGAACACGAAACCCCCACACCGATATACGCACACACACACACACCGACCCTGAATTGTGACCATGACCATGTTTTAATTTTAAGTTGTTAAAGGCTATAAAAAAAATAATAATAATAAATAAAGAATAAAAATCAACAAAACCAGAAGTCACCCTCAGAATCTGGCTGATCCACGCCGCACAGTACTAGAAACATTAATGGCAAAGAGAGAGACCATCAGCTCTGCTAGCTTACCTTCGTGCGGCGCGGATTAGCCAATCACGGGGGAGGGAGGGCTGGCCACCTTGACGTCTCTCAAAGATATAAATTCGGCGGCGCTGTTATCAAGGTTCAGCCTCCGGGCTAGTACAGTGGTAATATGTCGGCCTCTCATCCATGGGGTCGGCAGTTCGTGCCCCGCCTAGGCGCGAGAAGGTGCAACTGTCGCCTGGAGGTTACTGCTGTGGCTGGGCACCACGGCGGGTAAGGACAAGGTTCAGCCGAGTCAGCAACAGCTGACATACGTGAGCGAGTCGGCATTAGTCGACGCAGGCCGGGCTCCCACCATGGGCATAGCCCGGGCGAAGCTAAGCTTCGCATATCGGACTTATCCTTATCAAGGTTCGTCACTATGCTCGCCTCGGCCCGCCCAGTGGTCCTGGGATCAGCACTGATGAATTATAAACGGAGAGATTTCAAGGAAGGAACATCTTACAAACTTGCCACGGACTCTGACTTGATTGCCTGTGATTATGGGAATGAACTCGTGCAATTGCATAAGGCAGACACGCGAGCAGGATGGAGATATTTTACGGGAAAAAAAGAGAAAAAATACTACTAAAAAAATATAGCCTTCCATCGTTCTGTTCTGTTCTTGTGTTCTTATGATCCTTTATAACAATTTGCACTCCATAACCCTTACCCTTTGTTTGCTTGTTTTGTTCTGTTTTGTTCTTGTCCCTATTATTTAATCACCATAATTCTTTGACCATGATTTTTGTTTTGCTCTTGTTCCTTTTATTTTATGTTACCACAATTATCACCATATTTCCTTTTAATCATTTATGTAACATGCTCCCTCTCGTCCCTCCCATTTGCATTAGTCAGACCCAGTTGTCAAGAACTCACTCTCCACGAATGTTTTAATTATACCACTTTATTCTTTTATCCCAAACTATCACTCACATACCTCATCCCACATCTCATCTCACCCATCCCCCTCCTGTCCCTATCTAGATTTATTTCCCCTTCATCATCTATTAAATACGTTTTATGTAAAACTTATATTTCTTACTGCCACTGTAGCCCCCAACCTCTTTTTTTTTTTTGCTCTTACTTTTCCTTGTTCATAGCAATTGAAAACAAAATATAGAATTAAATAAATACAAAAATAAAATGGTAAAATGGAATAACAAAAAATAAAAACAAAATCAAAAAATAAAAACGACGTAAAAATTAAAATTTTTTATTTCCATTTTTCTGAGTTTACATAAGTTAAGTTATATTAATTATTTATTAAAAACACCACTGGGACAACTCGCGCAAAGACTATGTCAAAACTCTACAGGACCCCAAGAAATTTGGAGTTCCTTCAAAAAACCATGGTCGAACACAGATAACTCACATACATATACAACAACAGAGCCGAAGGTTGAATCGGTTGGATGAATTGACCTCTCCACAGGGAATGCTGGCACAAATTTCCAAATTCTCCCCCACCGAGACGCCCGATCCACACTTACAGGACCGAGTTTACAAGACTACTACACCCATAGGAACAGAATCCCCGAAACATCATCACACTAAAAACTCTTCACAGAGTACAGTCCCCTCTCCACACCAATCACTCCACAGAAATAACAAACACAATCAAACGCACAAAACACACACAGGAGCAAGCAACATAAAAAAACAATCACGAACATCTTCCACCCAGAAGATCCAGCAGACTACGCCTATCTTTCAATGCAGCATGGCAAACAGGATATTTTCCCTGATAAGTTTTTCAAACGTTCCACACTCACCTTAATACCCCACACCAGGGAAATCGTGCACACGAGTGGGCGCTCACTCTTAAGTCCCAGGAAAACGCATAGATGGTAATAGCACAGAGACTCATCCCACACCTTGACACAACCAACACACAACGTAGCAATAACGCTTTTCGCCCACCAAAGGGGACCGAGAGCCCCCGCCATCGCCCTCGCTTACGAGGAGAAGCGTGCTCGCGGTCCCCTCGCTAACAAGCACCAGACGACGCAATCCTACGAGACGTCCACAAGGCCTTTGATAAGTATGTCATGACGTTCTCAAATAACAACTAACACAACTACACCTGCCCAACACATTCACCCGCCTTCTACTGTAGCTTCCTGGATGACAGGACTGCCACAATTACTCCTGGGAGCCCACCTAGGCACCCCATCCACCTCAGAAGTGATGTACCACAGGGAAGCCTATTATCGCCAACCCTCAGATCCGTATACAGCCAATCTGCCAGAACCGACACCAACAGCAACTATTTTCCTATGCAGACGATATCACACAGATTATCACACACCCCTCTAAATCACCACTTCATGAAACAACCAACAGCAGAGCTATACAACTCAACACATTTGGCACCACTGGAAAGACAGACAAACATAACATTCAAAACTCATACCCATAGCACGTAGAAATCACAACCAACACAATCACAACACCAACATCCATACACTCACACAGTAACAGCCTCGTACTTCAGTTCACAAGCACAGGCTTCACAAACCACGTTTAACAAAGAATACCACAACAAAAACACACTAACAAAACGAAAACGCTTTTCATGCTGCACACCACAAACAAACTCCGGACTCTACCAAACAACTGTCAGCCCCTCTTAGAATATACTGCTATCCCCTAGTTCAATATCATACACAAAAAAACTCCGAATGCAAATCCGTACAGAAAAAGCACGACTGGGGTACACGGCGCACATTTCTAGACCGAATTCAGCAGAAACACTACACAGAACATACAGCATGGAACCCCAAACACACGCAAACACAGTACGAGGCAAAACACCTGGTCCAGAACCTACGCGACAGAAACGACAATATAACATCTTGAAAAACACACAAACACTCACGACAAAACCCGCCTGTGGCCGCAGCAAACAACTACCAATCACAGAACACTGGTAAACACCCACACGATATACGCACACACACACACAGACCCTGACCTGTGAAACCATGACCAGGTTTTTATTTTTTTAATTTTTAGATATTAAGGGAAAGAACAAAAAATCAACCAAATAAAACCAGAAGTCACCCTCAGAATCTCACCAAGGATTAGCTAATCCCACGCCGCACAGCACCTATAGATCTCTGGCAAATAAGCGACCATCGGGGGCTTCTAACATCCTCTGCCAGCCATCACCTGCGCGCGCGGATTAGTCCAATCACGGGGAGAGAGGGCTGGCCACCTTGCTTGTCTCAACAGGTGATAATTCGAGGGCGCTGTTACCACTGCTTTCACACTCGTGTAATGAACTCTGCTGATCAACACCTTGTTTAACACGCGGTACAATAATAACGAATTCCTGTGCCACAAGAGCTACCGGGAGCCCGGGCTCTCGTCTCGCAATGACTTGTTGTTCCTGAGTTTTCTTAACGTAAATACAAGTAAAGTCAATCACGTTAATGACAGAACTTTTAAGCACTTTTAAGTGACTTGTGGGGGCCCAGCACTTCATTGCTCGTTGTGTTCTATGTTCAGGTGACCCGAGACTACAGTAGCGTAGTCAGCACCCCACCTCAGGACCCGCAGCTCTTGTATCCTACACCAGGGTAGCCCGTTGGGCTTTGACCCCTGGGTAGGGGCCCAGTAGTCTTTGGCTCCTTTCGGCGCACTTTTCTCCCTCTAAATTTTTCCGGCCCTATTTGACTTTCCTGACCTGCCGACAAGTTTCCTCTGAGCTTCCCGTATTCGCTTGGGGGGTGGGTCATCGTAGCTGTACCGTGCTCGTTCGCCTAGGCAAGTCACGGTCGGTACAGGAAGTGTCCTCCACATAACGCGACCTCTCTGGGTACTGAGAACGCAACCAGGCTTCGCACGGGGATTAGAGGAACGAAATACAGTTCACTCTCGTTAGCTTAATTGCACTTGGAGTTGATACCAAAGTTTAAGACCTTTGGAGCCCTTCAACGTACAGCAGATTTGTAGAAGGGGGTCGGGCCGTGGCCGATGCGGGTATTCAAGTGTACGCCGGCCTACCCCTTGCGTGCCTCCTCAGATCCAATCTGTGACTGTGACGTGTGTGACCCCAGCTAATGAGCAGGACCTGAGAAGAGCCACTTTGCAAAATCCCACCGAGAATGGCAAGGTTTGCGAATGGAAATCGTGAAGGAAATCATCGCGTTGGAACGTGAACCCCGTAGCATCAAAAAGGTCCAGTGAGGTCAAGGTGGACGGCGATCTTGGATTGTAAACTGCAATGCGAGATGGAAGCCTCCCCCCACCCCTTTGGGTGACAGTCAAACACTCCCAGATTAAGGGATTTACTTAGCTGACCAAATTCATTATCTCGAGTGAAAGTGTACATTCCTATGTCCCATCAATACCGGTAAGGAGTAATCTTTCCACAGGGATTTGGATGACGATGGAAGAAAGTGAAATTCTTGAGAGCCTGAAGGACCAGACTTATTGACGTTCATTGTATGCACCAGAGGGATGCGTGAAGGTGCAAACGAAATGGTTTACCTTTGCTTTAACAAAATCCCAGAGTATGTCAAGGCGGTATGACGTGTACAAGTAAGACCGTATGTCCCAAAGCCAATGCATTGTAATAGATGCCAAAAATTCGGCACACATCATTAAGATACTATGATAAAGAACATCAAGTAAATTATTTTGCCGGACAATGTGCTGAAGCCAATGCCACTATCACATGTGTACTAGTCCCCCCCAGATTTCCATGTGCTCAACTGTGGAGGTCCCCATCAGTCAGGCCATCGCTGACTGCAGCGTCCTGAGGAAGGAGACGACATTAGCTATATGAGAAAGCTAGAAGTTAGTTTATACCTGGAAGCTAAGAGGAAAGATGGCAAGTTTGACACACAAACCTGAGACTTCTAGTCTGAGCAGTAACTAACATCACCCCATAGTCCCAAGTAATGTCAGTCAAATCAGCTTGCAGCCAAGGATAGGGAAATGCTGAACTCAAAGAAACGTTAAAGAATTAAATATTAAGTGTATCATTTGAGCCCCCAAATTGGTCGATCAATGACTGCACAACCATCTAACATCATAGGAGGTGATACTGCTGGAATCACAGTCCGGAGTGCACCTTCCTACTCCGGGCTACTCCTATGAGATACTTCGTTCTGGCTCGCGATCCGCTTCTCGAGAGAGAGCAAGATCGCAATACTGTCCAGTCGTCATCCCTCGCCAGAGTGGGCGAGACCCATGGTAACCTGCGGTCTTCTGTCTCCAAACCATTCCAAGAGAGGTCTGGGAAGCGAGGGAGAGGAAGCGTCTCGCCTCCCAACAACAAAGAAGAAAAAAAAGTTGCGACAAGGCCACGTTCCACCCCATGAAAAACTTAATCTTCGCGCGGCCATTGAATACAATGGAACGGTCGAAGTCTAATCTATAAATGCACCTTAATTATTAGCCTCGCCTATGCCCCGATCTTCGAATTCTCCAAAAATCCCACTTAGCACACCTCCGTCCGGTGACAAGTCGTTTCGCTGATGACTACCATTTATTCGGAAGGATCGTGAGGGTCGGGGGGGGGGGGGGGTGGAGCGGGTCGCCCATGTACATCACCAAAGCCCTCCCGTTTACAGAATGACTATTGTTTCGACTTTGGAATTGTCGCAGGCAAGCTACAAATTAATGTCACGTATCTGGCTATTATGTTCACTTTATTGTCCACCTGATGCAGTGATAGCCTATGATGAGCTCTTTCGCTCTTAGGAGCGTCGCCACAAAATAAACAGTGTAATTATTTACTGACTTTTAATGCTCATCATACGTTATGGGGGTTCCTGCAGTGATGGTAGAGGGTGAGCAAGTATAAGTGGATTAATCCAGTCGTTTGTCCTTCTGATGATGGTAGTCCGAGCGGGTGACGTATATACCCGTATTGTGAGCTTTATTGACTACCACGTCCCTCCTCATCATATCAGCCAGTGCCTTTGGCACACCAGTGACGACCGCTGTGTGAGCGATCATCCCTTCCTCTTTGTTAAATATTCATGCGACAGTGATAACGCCTTCACGTCTAAATTTACGAAAAAAGAGCAGACTGGTCCGTCCTTCACAACTTTCGAACTATGTTGGAGAAACCATTTGATGATAAGTAAACATATTCAGAATTCGAATTATAGAAGCAGCATTGGCATCACCTTCCTAAAACTTCGACGATATGTTAGCATAGAGTTCCATGGTGCACCAGATTGACCGCAGCGCTGTGCCGACGCCAATAAGGCCTACAGTCTTTCAAAATACATTACAAATGAGACTTTTGCATGACCATTAACAAGACTATGGCTCGTAGAGTATAAGACAAGCACACAAGAGACTCCTGCGTGAGCTTTTTCCTCTACAATAAATACAAACAAACACAGAGGTTGGTCCACTGATTTAATAAAATTAATAAGAAAAAAACATCTTTCAAAATGTAACATCATAGAAGTGGAACCAATTTAATTCACCTAGAGACATGGCTAATGCACTCGCAGGCAGTTCTCTTCCTACACGCACTCTGCTATTTACCCGTCTCACCTTCCTCCTGACCAGCAAGGAAGAGGCGGATCTGCACCAATGTCACTTTGCCACAGAAGACTTTGTTACAATAAAGATCTTACAATGGATTGAGCTTGTCCTAGCCCTAGAAGCCGTAAGGAACATTCTCAGATAAATAACACACAAACGACAACGAGCTGGCCGATATGATATGAAGAAGCATCTTAATCATGATGACAGTGATAAGTTGCTAGAAGCTCTTGTCCAATGAAAAGTTGGAAAAGGCCGACCTTTACATCCAAACTCAGCACTTCGCCCACATCAGTGTGCCCTCATTGAAGGAGGGGGGAATCCCAGACTTGCCCATCTCCACTGCCCCCATTGCGTGACAAGTTGCTTCGCAAGGTCAGGAACAATTGTTAACAGTAGGGTATTGCATTTTTTAATTCCAGTAATATTACTCATTTGCGATCAGTGCGGCTTCCGCCAAGGGCCAAACTCTCGATCAGCCTAGTAAAGCTGACATCATATTCAAGGCGCCATTGCCAAAAAGATTTTTTGATTTCAGTATTGTTAGATATAGAAAAGCCTACGCCATGACTGGCGATATGGCCTACCCAGAAAACTTATGAGTGTTGGATTACGTGAAACTTGCCCTTGTTTTATTCAAAATTCCTGTCTGCCAGAACGTTTGCTGTCAAATTATTTCTCCGACAATGCAGCTTTTTTCGGACATTTTTGATCCGCAAACGGTGGTCCCACAGGAGTGTCCCTTGTCACCAACATTATTCTATGTATGATTATGACATCTTACCCACTCCTCCGCGGAAGCTTAATACTCACTGTACCTGAGATTGTGCATTATGCATCCAGCACTAATGCAGAATTCTCGCAAATCGTGCGTGTCCAATTGTGTACTTGTGTGATTCATAACTGGGGCCTCCATGGGGTTTAAGTTTTCCTTAGAAAGAGTATTGGGTGTAATTTTTTCACATCAGATAATCCAAACATCAGGCTAACTCTGATGTATATAATTGGATATAAAGCCCTGATTATCCTAAAGTATATATATGGGGTCAATCGTGGTGGTTCGGCATCAAGTTACAAGTTTAAAGTTTTGGATGCTGGCAGAATGCCCTGTTTGCGTGTGTTTTCCTTGGAGGCCCTGAAAGTTCACTCGGATCGAGGTCTTGAGGTGGAGTCATGAACATACCGTCCCCTCCACTCAGACGCGACAGTTAGCCTTGAGCTATGCGCAAAGGTTGCTCGAGACCCGAGCCACCCTAGAGTGGCAACAGTGGCCATTATGCCCTTTGCCACGAGAACTCCACGACCTCGTCGAAACGTCTGATGATCTCTCTACCTCGATACCCGGGTTCAGTCAAATTACGCCTGGAGAAACCCCCAATTTTTCGATCAGGGGAAGCCTGGCGTCCATCAGCAAGGCCATGGCGCCGAGTGGAGGTAGCGCCAGAGTGTCAGAGATCATTATTAAACCTCTTCCCCTTTTTTCATATATATACCGACTGCCTCCAAGAACAGTAGTGTGTGGTGGCGGTTTGGGGTCAGTTTCGGGCATATCAAGGCAGGGGGGAAATTACAGAAACAGACCCTGAGACGATTTCAAAACCTCTCCCACTTTTACAGAATGTAACTCTAATTCATACCGCGGTTATGACGGTAAAAAAAAAAAATCTGTATGGTCAACTGAATGTGAACTAAAGTTCGAGGCCTAATCATATTTCCATCTTTCTTGGCTGTGAACTTTTGCCATTTATACAGCCATTGAAGTTTGCCCTATCGACGACCCACGATAGAATAGTAACTTTTTTGGCAGAGTTCTTAAGTTCACTAAAGCCATTAAATATTAGAAACCACGCAAAATGACTCTTTGTAATATCTTCGTAGCTACATGGTGCCAAAAAAACCAATCAAAGCTAATATGGTACCAGGCCACTCTGGCAATCCTGTGCAAATGAAACAGAGCTGAACAACCTAGCCGGGGTCAACTGGGGATCGGACTTAGCAATAGTCCGACAGATCTCGTGTTTTTGTGTCTCTATAAAGCAAAATCACTCCTGTGGCAAGGGAGTGGACCACCTCCAACTTCATACACAAAACAAAACAAAAATAGAAAGTGGACTACATCCCACAGAAAAGACCGAAGGGAGGAGGTGGGTTTGACCCGTCTCGTCAATGCCACCAAAACACCCACTCACTCCCTACAAGAATTTTCCCCTCCGCAGTGCCCACAATGCACCACCCCCTAACACAAATCATCTCTTAACAACATGCCCAATATCCCGGAACCACAGACAACCTTAAAAAAAAATATTTCCAACTAAAAAATAAGATTTTACACTAATAAATCTATTATAAGATGATGAAAGAATCATCAGGTAAAGTAATCACTTTCTAAGGGAGACAAAACTTTATGACCTTATATAGATTGATAGAATGAATAGATCCATTGGCTTTTGACTTGACTTGCTTTGTTCTGTTTTTTTCCCTTTCCGTCATTTATTTACATTCTGATATTTACTTCCTATTTTTTAACTACCTTTTTCGTTGACTTTCTTTGTTTCTCTGTGCTTTTTTGTTCTTTTTTTTGTGTTTTTGTCTCTTTATAGTATGTTAATATTATGTTATTATGTTATCACCATTTTTATCAGTTACTTATGTCTATCTATGTAACATGCCCCTTTTCGTTCCCACCCATTTGGCAAAGTCAGTTGTCAAAAATTTCACCCCCCACGATTGACATATAATATACCACTTTATTCTTTATCAATTATCACTCAAATCACCCCATCCCTCATCATATTCTCACCCATCCCCTCTGTCCCTATCTAGATTTCTTTCCCTTGATCACCCATTATTCCTCTTTTTATGTAACATATTCCTCATTCTGCCACTGGAGTCCCCACCCTCTTTTCTTTTTTTTTTTCTTGTTCTTGTTTTTGGGTTCTTAGAAATTTAAAAAAACAAAATACAAAATTAAATAAATACAAAACAAAATGTAAAAGTTTAAAAATAAAAAAATAAAATAAAAAATTAAGTTATTTAATTCCATTTTTTTAAATTTATAAGTAAACTTGTTCTTGTTCTCGTTCTTGTTTTTACTATTAATAGCAAAAAAAATAATAATAAAATAAAATGAATACAAAAAAAAATAAAAACTTAAAAAAATTATAAAACCAATAAAAAAAACATTTAGAATTAAGCTACAAACAGTATATAATGCTTTTGCATAGACTACTGAATTTTGAGCACTAAATCTGGTACAGATGCAAAATTTCCCTCCCTTGGAGTGCGCCCTTATTGATATGCTAGCTGGTAAATTTTGTTTTAGCGTCCTAAAACTAACACGGTAAAACAAATAAAACGAAAGCAAAGGTAACAAAGCCGCGCAGGTGAAACACCCCCGTTGGGTTCCCGTTTGCTATTAGTCGCAGTTCCTCACTCCCGGGAATAAAAGCAGTGATTTTGGGGACCAAGGAGGCGTACGAGGATGTAACCGTCATGGAGCGAGGCTGGACGCCGTCTTCATCTCGTAAGGGGTAAGATGAAAGGGATTAAGTAAGGGACCGTGGGGGGCGTAGGAAATCGACAATAAAAGTTTCTTTGCTCTATGTCATTCCTTATATTACACAGTGTAATTATAAGAAATACTGGTAGCCATATAAAGATTTTTTTTATACAACTGTTAGGAATCTGTTTTTACATATATGTATAAATATCTATCAATCTACCTATCTATCTCTATAAATTCTGTCTAATATCCATCTAGCTGAAATAAATGTCACACACATTGTTCATACATAAACACACACACACACACCACACAAAACACACACACACACACACACACACACACCACACACACACACCACACACACACCACACACACAACACACACAAAACACCACACACACACACACACACACACACAGAGAGAGAGAGAGAGAGAGGAGAGAGGAGAGAGAGAGAGAGGAGAGGGGAGAGGAAAAGAGAGAGAGAGAGAGGAGAGAGAGAGAGGAGAGAGAGAGAAGAGAGAGAGAGAGAGGGGAGAGAGAGAGAGACGAGAGAGGAAAAGAGAGAGGAAAAGAGAGAGAGGGGGGGGGAGGTATTGATCTTAGATTTTTTAAACTTCAGCAGCTTTTAGGTAATCAACATGAACAAGGTTATTTCGGCACAAACCTAGGGTAAACAGCTCGAAGGCCTGAAAAGAACGCTGGGTTAAAACTTTTGAATTGAATCGTGACATCCTGGTCATTCGTGTTTTTGGCCGGATCGTAAGCTAGGAATTTACTTCATACGGCGGTGATGCTATAAATTGATTAATTGCAGAAACAATTTTCCTTGTCATTGGCACTGTTGTCATTTAGAAAGACAAATCAGGATTGCAGTATATTTTGCTTATTAGGAGCTTTGATTTATATAATAATTATCCAAGCCCTAGCAATTATCAGGCTGTTTTTAAAACATTGTTTAATGCTTCTTTTTTTTCATAACACATATATAGGATGCATAATAGATACTATATAAAAATAATTTGCTTTAAACTTTTTGTATCTATCTAGACATTATTTTAAATCGTCCTGACGTCAAGGCCGATTCGGCCAGCAAGATCAAGACAGCCATCCTTACAGTGCCTTTTCATTGTATTTGTAGAGCATTAAACTGGAAGTATTTTTATTATTTTTTTTTTATTTTATTTATTTTTTATTTTTTTTTCTTTTTTTTGCAGCAGTATAAATAAGTTTTTAATAACTTTTTGTATTAGGACATGATGTGGAGGACCTCTGCAGTTCTTCTTTCTTGTTTTACGGTTTTAGACTGTTGTTGTCTATATCCCCCGGATCCTCTTTTTTCTTGGCTTTTTGTTTCTTTAAAATTTTGCATTTAATTTAGTTGTTTGTAGGAAGATCTTCTTTTATAGGGTTTTAGACTTTTGAAGTCTGTATTCCCTGGTCTTTGATTCTTGGTTCTTTTTGTGTTGGAGTTTTTATTTATGTCTATATTTTTATCTTTGTAGGAAGATCTTTGTGGTCCGTATGAGTACGTTGATAGATGGTGATCTGCACTGTAAACAAAAGGTTTATATCAAGTCTTTTATGTGACTAGATCCTTTTTAATTACCTGTTTTAGTTTTTGGTTTGATCTGGTTTTTTTTTGAGTTGATCTTG
>NC_051424.1:14585667-14590786 GCF_015228065.2 Penaeus monodon
CCGGTTTCTCATGATAATGGAGGACATGGGGCATATGTTACTTGTCTCCCCCATATACACTGAAAAATGTATTGGGGGAGTATTGTGACATAGAAGGTCTTATTAGTTTCCTTAGGGAGGCTAATATTTTCACTAAAATTTAATTATTCATAATATTTATGCTATAACTTTATATGCAGACAATTTAAATATCATCAATCCCCTCCTTACCTGTTTTGGGAGCCAGGGAACCATTACGATTCCCATTCTTGCCCTTTGGAAGCTGGTAAGGTTCCAAAGTGACAACATGTGATGTTCCAGAGGGAATGGTCAGGGAATTGTGTAGGTCGTCAGGGAGAGAGCTAGATCTTTGTAAATTTGTAGTACTCATACAAATTAGAATTCTTCATTTCTTCACCCCCCACCCACCATGGAGTCCAACGAGGGGAAGCTATAGTTGGGGCTCAAAATCTTCCAACAGCTACAAGGGTAATGAGGAAATATACGCAGCCACTACTACAGTACTGATGGCAGTCGCGGTGTTGCGCTTATTATATGCAACGTCCCCAGGCTCATTAATTAAAAGGGTGTAAAGAGGTCACTGCCACCACCCGATTGGTACGTTCAGGAACGAGTGTATAATGTAAGAGGGGATGCAAGGTCAGAAGAATTGTAGAAAGGAACGACAGTAGTGTGCGTATGTGTGTGTGTGAAGCGTAGTTGTGCACATGAGCCGAAGTGAGGTAGTCGTGGTTAGAGTCCCGAGGAGAGGCGTGTACAGATGTTTCATCTATACTTTAGGGTTTTTTATTGTTTGCTTTTTAAAACTTCAGAAACTAAAGTGTCCATATAGGCGTTATTCAGCCTTCCTTCTTACAAGCAGTCGGGGGCTTATCGAGAGAGGATTATAAAATTATCTATTTATTTATTATAAAATTATTTATTTATTTTGTAAAACCAAAGATAAGAGAACATAAAACGAAACACGGACACAGTAAAACAAGCCAAAAACCCAAGACAAAGATAAAAAAAAAAAAAAAAAAAACAGACATTAAAACGAGAACCACCTTTTCTCACGTAAAATATCTTAAATCACTTCTGTATTGCCGAGACCACCTAATCCTGTGTACCACAAACCCCAGAGTCCAGCACTGCGACTGCACTGGGACTCGAACTGGAACTCCCTTGTAGACCGGGGACTTTCCATTGTCACCTCGGCCCGCAAAACCGAGTTTTGGTTCATTATATTTGTAACTAAAAATTCCTATGATCACTAAGATATTATAATGAAAATATTTTAAAAGTATTCATAAAATGAATAAAAGTTCTGTGAAATAAAATAGTAAAATAAAAAGAACCATCGTACACAAATGTATAACATCGTAAAATTGTTTTTTAAAATGTTCATTATAAGATTGTAAGTTAGATGTAAACTATTAATAAAATATTCATAAAAAAATGATAAATGACAAGTAAAATTAATAAAGTTTCTTTTCATTTTCATTTTCTATTTTGTGGTATATTTTCGTACGGCAAAGGTTGGTCTAACCACCCGTTTAACCTGATGTAAAAATGTTTATAAGTGTACATAGAACTAATATAAAACAAATAAAACAATCACAGGAAACGAAGCCGCGCAGGTGAGATGCTCCAGGTGCGCTTCCCGTTTTCTTTCGATCGCAGCTTCCTCACCGCGACGGGCATCCACACCCCCGGGGGATAAATTTAGGGGTTTTGGGCGACCTCGGAGGCGTACCAGGCTGTAACCTCCTCCGTGGAGCGAGGGTGGATCCTGTCCTTCATTTCGTAAGGGGGGAAGACGGAAGACATATGTAGGGGACCGTGGGGGAAGTGTACAAGCGGTCCACTACAGCGGGACCTATGCGCTACCGACTGAACAGTGCCTGCTTGACCCTAGCCATATTTGACCAGCCAACTGACTTGACCGGGCCTTGATCAAGCCACCCGTCTAATCAGAATAAAGGACCAAAGAGGTTTGTCGCTAGCTGCAGGGTGCAGCGTACAGCATCGCTCAACCTCCAGGACTCCTGTCTCCTGGTAATACAGGATGCCACGCACAGCAAACACATGTGGGAGAGTTCTCCCTGGTCCAAGATGGAATGAACCAGGGGTGGGTGCACCATCCCCTCTCATAGGCTTTGGTGCACCAGGAAGCCATTTTGTCTCATCCCTCACTGGTGACCCCTCCAGTATGGGTAGCCCTCTGGTCTGGTGGTTGGAAAACGAGGTGTCTTTGTGTGGAGCAAAGAGGCTCTGGTTAGTGTTTTGCACCTCAGTGTTGTGGCGTATTCAGGGATGTATAAATTGTCTTCGAAGATCTTCTCTGGGACAACAATGATGGGGAAGTGATTTCTTTAATAGGGACGACGTTTGCGAATTTCTTTGCGTTATATTTAGCAGCAATGAGAGCTACGTGTAAGATGGCTTGTATTTTTAGGTTTGTGTTAGGTGTGAGTGTGTTTTTGAATTGAGGAGGTGGAGGCAGAGTTATCCTGGAGATAGGCTGTTGTGGCGTATGAGGGAGCAGTGTTTTTGTTTTCCCTAAGCTGATTATGTTTTGCTTTCACTATTTTTTTCCATTTGGGGCAGTATCCGCTAACTGCAACGTGCGACCCCTTGCAGTTGCAGCATTTGAAGCTCTCCTTGCATTTGGCGAAGAAGTGACCTTCGCTGCCGCAACGAGAGCATCTCTGTGTGTGTGTGCATGTGTGTTATGTTCGTATCGGTTACAGTTAAGGCATTGTTCAATGTGAATAAAACACTGTGGTTCAATATTGTAGGTTGGGACCGATGTATTAAACATCATGATCCCACGTGTGAGAAGTTTCTGGGCTTCCTCTGGGGCAGAGACACGAATCTTAACGATTCGTGACTCGGGAGGCTTTTTAAACGTCAAGGACAGTGACACTGTTCTGGCGATATTTCTTGGCTGATGGACTCACACGATCGTGGGAGAATCGTCTTGTCGAACTTTTTAGCCACAACCGTGTATTTTGCCTTAGTTTCGGGAGAGGGACAGGAGTAAAACCTTGATCTTTTAACTTCCTTTGGCCTTCGGTCGAAAGGAATAGGGTCATTGTTCAGGTTTGGCTACTGTCACCTTGAAGCCATTGTGTATCTTAAGAGGTGTGTGACTGCCACCTCCTGATTGTGTATATCTTCTGGTGTGTCACCTCACAATGATGGGCTCTCCAGCATATGACATTTTTATGACATGCCCATGGTGTGGGTGATATGAAGGGTCAAAGTTCAGTCTAGCAGGTGCTAATAGACAGTACGGGTAAGGTGGCTGAAGGCATAAAAAAAGAGGGCTCCTACCTGCCTATTCGTTTTCTATATGAAGTTCTCTAGAGTGGCAGTCATGAGATGTCTGCCATACCAGTCTCTAGCAATAGAATGACAACTCGCAGGCACCGTAAGGCCCCCAGACACACACTCCCCTGCGGGAGGTAAAAGTCTGCCCATGTCTGAGCACGAGCTCGATGATGGGGTCCAGTTCACCGGAGGATGCGAAGCAGGTTATCCTAATGCCGAAAAAATACGTATAGTAAAAAGTAGATACAAGGCACGAAGCTAATTGCAAGCAATAAGGGTCCGGCAACAACGAAAGGTGTGCGCAAAACAAGCAGTTAACGCGCAAGAGCCAAGGTCGACTTGCCATGGAAGAGTCAAATCGCTCTCTTTACCACCCACAGCAAAAACATTGGGAACAAGAGGTCCTGTAAGCCCTAAGCCGTGGTAACAGCTCTCCCTTTGAGAAACACCAAGGTGGCCAGCCCTCTCTCCCCCGTGATTGGCTAATCCGCGTCGTGTGCAGGTGGGCTCGCCGGTGAGCTGGAAGAGCTAATGGTCGCTCTCTTTGCCGTTGATGTTTTATGCTGTTTGGTGTGGATTAGCCATTCCTTTGGGGATTCTGAGGGTGACTTCTAATTTCATTTTATTTATTATTTTTTTTTTATCTTATTTATTTATTTATTTTAAACAGTAACCTTATGGTTAATCCTTAAAATTAGTCATGGTCATAGATGATGTCATATGGGTGGGGGTGTTAGGGTTTTCTGTGAGTGTTAATGTTCGGGGCCACCAATGTGGTTTGTATTGTTAGTATGTTTGTCAATGATGTTGTAATGTTGGTCGTGTAGTTGGGCCCAGGGGTTTTTAGCTCGTCTGTGTATGCGTGTGTTTAGTGGTTCAGTGCTGTATGTTCTGTATGGTGTTTCTGCAGGAATTCGGTCTATCTGTACTGATTGCATTTTGTATTTTTTATATTTTTGTGAGTTTGATATTGCAACCAGTGGGATAGCTGTGTATTCAAGAATTGGCCTGACAGTCGTTTTGTAAAATCTAAGTTTTGTTCGTGGTGTGTAGCATGAGAAGCGTCTGAGTTTGGTGAGTGTTATTTGCGCTTGTGTGATTCTTTGTTTGATGTGTGTGATGCATCCGGTGTTTGTGAAGTGGAATCCGAGAATGTTGTGTATGGGATGTTAGTGTTATTGACTGTGATGTTTCTGTGTGCAATGTGGATGAGTTTGAATTTGTTGATGTTTGTCTGTATTTTCCAATGGTGCTCAAATGTGTTGATATTCTGAATAGTTCTTTCTGTTGGGAGTTTCATGAAGTGTTGTGATTTAGAATGGGTGTAAGATTATCTGTGTGATATCGTCTGCATAGGAAATATAGTTTGCTGTAAGGTGTAGGTTGTGGCAGATTGGCTGTATAAAGGATGTACAGGGTTGGCGATAAAACGCTTCTTTGTGGTACTCCACTTCTCAGGTGGAGGGGGGGGTGCGTAGGTAGGTTCCCAGGTGTATTGTGGCAGTCCTGTGGTCCAGGAAGCTGCAGAGGAGGCGTGTGAGATGTGTCGGAAGTTGTAACTGTATTAATTTGTATTTGAGGCCGTCATGCCAGACCTTGTCAAAGACCTTGCTGACGTCTCGTAGAATGACGTTGGTCTGGTGCTTGTTAGCGAGACCGAGAGCAATCTCCTCGTAAGCAAGGGCGATAGCACTTTCGGTCCCCCTGTGTGGGTGAAAGTCATATTGCCTACTGTTGTGTATGTTGTTGTTTTCGAGGTGTGTAGTGAGTCTGCATGTTATTACCTCTCTGCAGTTTCCCCGGA
>NC_051424.1:14590886-14618386 GCF_015228065.2 Penaeus monodon
AAAAATAATCAAAGAACTGGATACCCTAATTCAATGGAACTGTAGGGAATTCATGCAAAATGGAAGAACTGCAAATCTGATAGCTTCATGAATCCAGTTGTGTATGCCTACAAGAGATTTGACCAAGGAAATCGTCCCATTTCCCTGAGAGGATTCAATTCAGCCCATATGGACTTTGAAATGGACCTCATGGAGGAGTAGCAGTAATGTACGTCATGATATTCCCTTCCAGGCCATCCACCTGCAGACAACACTGCAGGTGAAGGCTGTGAGAATAGGCTTGACACGACCTTACACTGTTGCATCCATCTACCTTCCTCCACATAATCTCAACATAAATGATTTGGAAATCTACTTGGCAGTTGCCACATCCATTTCTACTCTTGGGAGATTTCAATGGTCGGCATCACCTCTGGGGAGACACTTTGTGCAACCTCGAGAAGGGCCTTGGAGTCCTTGTTCTTAAGAGTAGATGCAGTTTTACTGAACACTGACACTCCCACACATTTCCAAATTCAAACTGGGACATTCTCCAATATAGACCTACCAATAGGCTCACCTGGTTCACAGTTGAACTTCACTTGGCAGGTCATGGAAGACTTACATGGAAGCGACCACTTTCCAATAATTTTGGAGGAGGTGAATGGTATTCCAGTCAATGGAGTGCAGAGATGGCGACTTGAACATGCAGACTGGAATCTTTTTAGATCAACTGCAGTATTGCAAGGATCTGTTAATGATTTCCAGTGTGTTCAAGATGCTGTTAATCACTTCACATCACGAATTCACCTTGCAGCAGAAGCATCCATTCCCAAAAGTAGCGGACAGTACCGTCGACCTCCAGTACCATGGTGGTCTGATGAATGCCAACAAGCTGTCAGAGCAAGGAAAGCTGCATTAAGGCAGTTGAAACGACGCCCCAGCATTGTAACCTTGATCGTTACAAAAAGACCCGAGCCAAGGCCAGGCGCGTGCTAAAGGAGGCTAGACGGACATCGTGGAGACAGTATGTCTCCTCGATTAACTCTGGGACCCCTTTAGCATGGGTGTGGGACAAGGTGCGTAAGATTGCTGGAAAGAGCACATCCATATCACAACCTGCTCTGAAGATAGATGGCATAATCATCACAGACAAAAAAGATGTTGCTAATGAGCTAGCTAAATCCATGGCAGAGATCTCCTCTGGAGCATCTTACAGTGCTTTATTCTCCACTCTTCGTGCTGAACAGGAACAACACCCAGTGTGTTCTTCAGTAGGACTGCAGCAGAACTTCCATACAACTTGCCATTTTTGCGCAAGGAGATGGACTCTGCTTTGCAGCTCTGCCGTAAGACTGCCCCAGGAAGTGACGATATTCCATACCAAATGATATCTCACTTACCAGAGAGCTCCCAGAAGTTCCTGTTGAGACCTATTAATAGGATCTATAGAGAGGGCACAGTGCCATCACATGGAAGAAGCTATAATCATTCCTGTTCCTAAACCTGGCAAAGATGCTTCCCACCAGGAAATTACAGACCAATTTTCTCACCAGCTGCATCTGCAAGCTGATGGAGAAAATGGTCAACTTCAGGTTGACATGGCTGCTAGAAAAAGAAAACGTGTTGACCCCATATCAATATGGCTTTAGAAAATTAAGATCGACCACAGATGCACTTGTGAGGATGGAAACTGCAACGAATTCTTCGCACAGCGACGTCACATGATAGCAGTCTTCTTTGACCTTGAAAAGGCTTACGATACTACTTGGAAGCATGGCATACTCATGAAGCTGTATGACATTGGTTTAAGAGGAGCATTACCTACTTCATACAAAGCTTCCTTGCTAACAGGAAGTTTAGAGTTCGGGTAGGAAACAGTTTCTCTAACCTGGAAGATCAGCTGGAAGGGGTCCCACAAGGGAGTGTCTTAAGTGTGACCCTGTTTGCCATTGCTATAAATGACATTGTAAAGGTTGTTCCAAGTGCTGTCTCATGTAATCTGTATGTGGATGACTTTACACTGTACTGCTCAGGAGGAAGCTTACAGGATGTGCAAGGACGCATGCAGACTGCAATAAATCAGGTTGTACAGTGGGCAACATATCATGGGTTCAGATTTTCTCCAAGCAAGACTCATGGCTATACATTTCCACAAACGAGGAAAATTCCATCCTTCCCTCTATTTAGGAGCAAACCCACTGCAATTTGTCCAAGAGGTGAAGTACTTGGGTCTAATTTTTGACTCAAGACTTACATGGGTGCCTCACATCAAACAGTTAAAAGTGAAGGCTACAAAAGCACTTAGTATTTTGCGGGTTCTTTCACATTTATCTTGGGGTGCAGACCGCACAACGCTTCTACGGCTTTACCGAGCGCTTATTCGTAGTAAGCTTGACTATGGATGTGAAGCTTATTCATCTGCAACTCCCACTGTTCTCCGGATGTTGGACTCGGTTCATAATGAAGGCTCTCAGAATCTGTACTGGGGCTTTCAGGTCTTCACCTGTGGAGTCCCTGTATGCTGAGAGTGGAGAACCACCTCTTTCATTACACCGGGACTACATGAACCTGATTTACTACACGAAACTACAAAGGATTCCGGGATCTCCTACATCCAGATTGGTTTTCAACTCCCTTGAGGATGGCCGATCCTATGGTAGGAGAATGAGGAATCTTGTGGAAGATCTTAATTTGAGTCTCACTAAGGTTCTGGCTGTTGGAATTCCCCAATTCCCCCCTTGGACTAATCAGGTCGAGCCTGATTTGGTCGGAATTGGGAAAGGGGAGAGATCCGAAGCAGAAGTCAGAGAGAAATTTCTTCAGCATATTTCTAAGTACCAAGGATCAGAGGCAATATATACAGATGGTTCGAAATCTGAAAATGGTCTGGGCTTTGCAGCAGTGAGCAGAAGGAAGACTGCATCTGGCAGTCTTTCTCTAGCAGCCTCGATCTTTACTGCAGAGTTACATGCCATCCTTGCAGCAGTTAAGATGACTAGAGATCTTATGAACCATTCTATTGTGATATATTGTGACTCTCGTAGTGCCTTGCAAGCAATCAAGAGCTTAAACTCATCACATCCAGTAGTAAGGGAGGTTCAAGATTGGTTTGCACTGATGTCAACACGTAAAAAGATAACTCTGTGTTGGGTGCCAGCACATGTTGGTATCAGTGGGAATGAGTGAGTTGATCAGAAGGCCAAGGCAGCTGCTGCTCAGCCTTGCGATGCTCGTTTTCCTCTCCCACACACCGACCTGAAACCCAGCATAAGGAGTTGTCTTCGCGATAAATGGAAGGAACAATGTAGGCATACCTCCAGAAACAAACTGCGAGAGATTAGAGATGACCTTGGCAGTTAGGTGACTAGCATCCACCCTAACCGAAGAGTGGAAATTGCATTAACAAGACTAAGAATCGGGCACACAAGACTGACTCATGGGCCGATGATGGCTAAAAGTCAAGCACTTTGTGAAGGATGCCAAGAGCCATTAACGATCGCACATGTAGTGGAAAGATGTGCAACATTCTCAGACCAAAGACGTATGTACTTGTCTCCCCCATATACACTGAAAAATGTATTGGAGGAGGATTGTGACATAGAGGGTCTTATTAGTTTCCTTAGGGAGACTAATATTTTAAATAAAATTTAATTATGCATAATGTTTATGCAATAATTTTATATACTTAGAGCATAATATTTATGCTTTGATTTTTAATTTGTTTATTGTTATTTGTAAGATATTTATTCATAGATTTTTAAAGTTTTAAACATTTTAATATTTCTATTTAACAAGGCATTCGCCGCTAATGACCTTAGCTGTTGACGCGGCAGATAATTTTAGATAATCAATCAATCCATCAGTGACCTCAACAACCCCGAGTACAACACTTACAAACTCCTCAAGGAAGCAATCCAGCAGCGAGTGGCGCCCTCCCCACGAAACGCATTATGCGCCCTCTTCACGACGTCACCAGACGGACGTACCCCCTCGGAGATACTCAGACACATACAACGCACCCTCGCCCGTGCCAACACACACCTACCTCCCGATATCCTGCGATCGATGTTCAGCATCCTAGCTTCAGAACTCCCCATTGAGGAACTAGCCTTGAAAGCTGATGACATCCTGGCCATGCAGAACACCGCCCGAATTTCAGCGGTCTCCACTACCCCGTCTGTCACCCTGGAGTCCATCGCGACACAGGTCGCCGAATTAACAACCGCCGTTCGACGGCTAGCATGTGGATGACTTTACACTGTACTGCTTGGGAGGAAGCTTACAGGATGTGCAAGGACACATGCAGACTGCAGTAAATCAGGTTGTACAGTGGGCAACATACCATGGGCTCAAATTTTCTTCAAGCAAAACCATGGCTATACATTTCTACAAACGAGGAAAATTCCTCAATTTAGGAGCAAACCCACTGCATTTTGTTGAGTAGGTGAAGTACCTGGATCTAATTTTTGACTCAAGGCTTACATGGGTGCCTCACATCAAACAATTAAAAGTGAAGGCTACAAAAGTACTCAGTATTTCTACGGCTTTACCGACCGCTTAGTTGTAGTAAGCTTAACTATGGATGTGAGGTTTATTCATCTGCAACTCCAGATGTTGGACTCAGTTCATAATGAAGCTCTCAGAATCTGTACTGAGGCTTTTAGGTCTTCGCCTGTGGCGTTCCTGTATGTTAAGAGTGGAGAACCACCTCTTTCACCTCCCACCTCTGTACACTGGGACTACATGAACCTGATTTACTACACAAGACTATAAAGGATTCCAGGATCTCCTACATCCAGATTGGTTTTCAACCCCCTTGAGGATACGAGAATGAGGAATCTTGTGGAAGATCTTAATTTAAGAAATACGAAGTGGAAGTCAGAGAGAGATTTCTTCAGCACAAGGATCAGATGCAATATATACAGATGATTCGAAGAGTGGGCTTTGCAGCAGTGAGCAGAAGGAAGACTGCATCTGGCAGTCTTTCTTTAGCAGCCTCGATCTTCACTGCAGAGTTACATGCCATCTTTCCAGTAGATAAGATGACTAGAGATCTTACGAACCATTCTATTGTAATATATTGTGACTCACATAGTGCCTTGCAAGCAATCAAGAGCTTAAACTCATCACATCCAGTAGTGAGGGAAGTTCAAGACTGGCTTGCACTGATGTCAACACATAAAAAGATAACTCTGTGTTGGGTGCCTGGGCATGTTGGTATCAGTGAGCTGATCAGAAGGCCAAGGCAGCTGCCCTATGATGCTCGTTTTCCCCTCCCACACACCGACCTGAAACTCAGCATCAGGAATTGTCTTCGTGATAGATGGAGGGAACAATGGAGGTATATCTCTAGAAACAAACTTTGAGAGATTAGAGATGACCTTGGCAGTTGGGTGACCAGCATCCATCCCAACCGAAAAGTAGAAGTTGTATTAACAAGACTAAGAATTGGGCACACAAGACTGACTCATGGACCGATGATGGCTAAAAGTGAAGCACTTTGTGAGGGATGCCAAGAGCCATTAACACTCGCACATGTAGTTAAAAGATTTGCATCATTCTCAAACCAAAGACGTATGTACTTGTCTCCCCCATATACACTGAAAAATGCATTGGGGAAGGATTGTAACATAGAAGGTCTTATTAGTTTCCTTAGGGAGGCTAATATTTTTAATAAAATTTAATAATTTTATACTCTTAGAGCATAATATTTATGCTTTGATCTTCAATATATTTATTATTATTTGTAAGATATTTATTGACAGATTTTTTAAGTTTTAGCTGTTGACGCAGCAGATAATTGATCAATCAATCGTGCTGCGATCCCTCCTTGTTATTATACCTCTTTAATAACGTAAATGTCTTGTAAATGATCTTAGAGAATATTTGCATTACCACTGCCCTCAGTGTTTTTTCTTTCTCACCCATTGACGGTGACACGGGAATAGTACACCTCTCCTCAGCTCTCTCTATCACAGGATAACCTGTATAAGGAGCCCCAGCAGTCTGGATTGACATTTAGGTGTGCTTTTTCTCCTCCTAAACTCAATTTCTTGTGGACATCTGGACCTACATAAGTCCCCGAGACTTTTGTATTCATCTGGTTGGTGTGCCTCTTACCTATTTCCCCTTTGTAGCAAGGCTCCAATCCCTCAGTGCACTGGAGAACCCAACCAGGCTGACACTGAGGGGGCTCGAGTGTAGGCAATCAGTAACTCTTTTATCACCTCACTGACCACCTGATGCGTTTCGTGGGGAAGACGCCACTCGCGGCTGGATTGCTTCCTTGAGGAGTTCGTAAGTGTTGTACTTGGGGTTGTTGAGGAGGTCACTGATGGAGAGAAGGAGGTCAGGTGAAAGACTTGTTACTCCATACTTGACGACCCTATGCACTCCAATCACCATGATTAAAGTAAAGATCAATGTCAACGGCGGCCCCCACCCCGAGCCGCCGTAACTCCCTCGCCCAGGCACTCTTCGAGGCCGACATTAGAGTACTCCGGTACTACCCAACCCATGATGGGTATGTTGCCCTCATTGAGGACAGCAAACAGGCAGAGAATCTCTTCTCTGGCTCCACCACCACTAAAGTGGAGAATATCCATGTAATGGAATCTCTCTACATGATGAAAGCAAGATTTGCCGACCATGCCTCGGCAAACAAGATTAAAGAAGGCATCTAGCTCTTCAAACTGTATGTCGCACCGTGGCAAATTGAATTCGAACGCCCACCCCGGTGAGACTATGCATGAATTGTTATGCATATGGACATATAAAGTCCAACTGCAAAGAAGAGAAAAACCCTGACGCTCTGAATGCGGGTCTGGCACTCATACCGTAGCTGCACCAGCATCTTTAAAAAATACCTGTACTATGGAAGGACACACCGTACATTTGCAAACAGCTGCCCCAACCGAAAGGAAGCTATCAAAACCTCTCAAGAGAAGGAGAAGGAGAGGGTGAAAGAAAAGCAGGTTAGACCTCTAAAAACTGTAGCACAGAAGGCAGCACAAGCTACGGTGCAAGTGACTACAATCCATAAACCAGGTCTACCAAGACATCAGGGAAAACAGAGAAAAAACAGAGGCCACGGTGCATCTAGCCCTCCCCAACAACCTGTCAAAGGAAATCATGGTAATTTTGCTGCATGCACACCTCCAAAACATCATAAATCCTGAACGAGGCTTTAGGGAGAACACCAGGGAGGGCCTGAAAAGGAGTAACCTCCCTGACCTCGACCTAGGGGAAGCTGAATCCTGGGGGATCCTTAGGGTGATTCAACCTCCCCCTCCCACCCAAGTCAGAACCCTCAGAAACGGCTTCACATATTCAAGCCTTAGAAACACAGTTTGAACAGATCTCTCCAACTACCCCTACAAACCTTGCAACCCCATCTCCCGACACCTCATCAGGCCAAAGAAGCACCAAGCTGCCCCTCAAAGGCCATCAACCTCCAAAAAGGATGCCTTACCAGCACCACTACAGGCACTGCCTAAAGAACCCCCCCCCCCCCCAGCAGAGCTGGCAACCCCAATCTCAGTTGATCCTTATGATCCCAAGAACCATGACAACTCTTTTGTGGACGATGATGGCCTGGAGAGGCTTATGGATAGCACAGTAAAAGACCTTAATTTTGTGGAATAAGACTCTAAAAAAAAAAAAAAAAAAAAAAAAAAAAAAAAATCAGGTGAATTTTCTCTAAGGAAGAGCAATTTAACATGGTCATAGCTGGTAAACTCCACAAACACTTTATACATGGAAATATACTGGTAACCAACAGGATGATTGGAAGACACTCTGGCATCACCAAAATATATAATGGACATCTTGCCGTAACAATCACGAATCCAGCACGCAGACATGATAAATGATATATCACTACACTCACGCCTTACAGTCATCCAACACAGCATACTACAATGGACAACACGAAAAACTGAGCTCTGCAACACATACAGAAAACTTGACCAACATATCATCTTCATAAACAGCCATGGGCTCAATAACACCAACCCACTTGTACACCATCTACTCCTCCAACAAATCACAAGGAAGAAGCGATGGCACAGCAATTGCGATCAGAAACGACATCTCGAAATAAACACACCACAAGGACCCTTCATACTGGCAGCACTCTACATCCCACCATGAAGACCACATCCCAGAACTTGACATCTTGTAGCTCCTGAGGCACAACAAAACAATATACATCATGGGAGACTTTAATGCAAACTAAGCACTCTTTGGATACAACCACACTAACGCAGTAGGCAGAAGCCTGGCCTCCTACATACAACAAGGAAGACTCACACACCTCGGTCCACACACACCTACATATATTGCATATAACACAACAAGAACACCTGATATAGTACTTGCTAACCACAGAGCACACCTACACTATCATATATCAACAGACGATGTCACCTCCAGTCACCTCCCTGTAATATTAACACTATCAACAATCCCTATCAAGAACCCAACACAGTCCCGAGAATCCTACAAACATGCAAACTGGGAGGGTATTAAACAAACACTTGAAAACACGCAAATAATCGATCTCGACGGCAAACCCACACACATGATAAACAACTACCTTGACATAACCAGACCAACACACAAAACCATCCCCCACTACAGAGAAACATACCGTCTGAAATTGCTCAAAATACAATACAGACACTTACACCTACTAACAACAACACGGGGCTGGGACGCACAACTACATACAGAGAACTCAAAACTAACACAAGAGGTTACAGTAATGAACAAACTACACTGGGAAACCCTTGCACAAAAACTATGTCAGAACATAAAAGACCTCAAAATGTTCTGGAGTTCCTTCAAGAAAATCATGGGGCCAGACATCCATATACATTTACAATGCACACCGACAGAAGGTCGACTCGGTGGAAGAGATAGAGCTTCTTCACAGGGAATTCTGGCAACAGAATTTCCAGATCTCCCCCACCGAGAACGCCCGATTCGACCACACCACAGAGACTAAGGTCACACACTTTCTACAGCAACACAGAAACCTAATTCTCCCAGAAAACATTTTTACTCTAAACAATCTCACAGAAGACAGTCCCCTCTCCACCTATCACCCCAGAAGAAATTGATAACACCATTAAACACATCAAAAACACAACACCAGGAGCAAGCAACATCAACAAAACATTCATAGAACATCTGCCACCCACAATGATCTGCAGGCTACGTCATATCTTCAATGCAGCACTGGCTACAGGATATTTCCCCGACAAATTTAGACATGCTACCATCACCCTCATACCAAATTCGGGAAAGTCAGCACATGAAGTGTAGAATTACCGCCCCATCTCATTGCTGGAAGTTCCCGGGAAACTGCTAGAGAGGTTAATAACATGCAGACTCACTACACACCTCGAAAACAACAACATACACAACAGTAGGCAATATGACTTTCACCCACACAGGGGGACCGAAAGTGCTATCGCCCTCGCTTACGAGGAGATTGCTCTCGGTCTCGCTAACAAGCACCAGACCAACGTCATTCTACGAGACGTCAGCAAGGTCTTTGACAAGGTCTGGCATGACGGCCTCAAATACAAATTAATACAGTTACAACTTCCGACACATCTCACACGCCTCCTCTGCAGCTTCCTGGACCACAGGACTGCCACAATACACCTGGGAACCTACCTACGCACCCCCTCCACCTGAGAAGTGGAGTACCACAAAGAAGCGTTTTATCGCCAACCCTGTACATCCTTTATACAGCCAATCTGCCACAACCTACACCTTACAGCAACTATATTTCCTATGCAGACGATATCACACAGATAATCTCACACCCATTCTAAATCACAACACTTCATGAAACTCCCAACAGAAAGAACTATTCAGAATATCAACACATTTGAGCACCATTGGAAAATACAGACAAACATCAACAAATTCAAACTCATCCACATTGCACACAGAAACATCACAGTCAATAACACTAACATCCCATACACAACATTCTCGGATTCCACTTCACAAACACCGGATGCATCACACACATCAAACAAAGAATCACACAAGCGCAAATAACACTCACCAAACTCAGACGCTTCTCATGCTACACACCACGAACAAAACTTAGACTTTACAAAACAACTGTCAGGCCAATTCTTGAATACACAGCTATCCCACTGGTTGCAATATCAAACTCACAAAAATATAAAAAATACAAAATGCAATCAGTACAGATAGACCGAATTCCTGCAGAAACACCATACAGAACATACAGCACTGAACCACTAAACACACGCATACACAGACGAGCTAAAAACACCTGGGCCCAACTACACGACCAACATTACAACATCATTGACAAACATACTAACACATACAAACCACATTGGTGGCCCAGAACATTAACACTCACAGAAACCATAACACCCCCACCCATATGACATCATCTATGACCATGACTAATTTTAAGGATTAACCATAAGGTTACTGTTTAAAATAAATAAATAAATAAGATAAAAAAAAAATAATAATAAATAAAATGAAATCAGAAGTCACCCTCAGAATCCCCAAAGGATTGGCTAATTCACACCAAACAGCATAAAACATCAACGGCAAAGAGAGCGACCATTAGCTCTTCCAGCTCACCGGCGAGCCCACCTGCACACGACGCGGATTAGCCAATCACGGGGGAGAGAGGGCTGGCCACCTTGGTGTTTCTCAAAGGGAGAGCTGTTACCACGGCTTAGGGCTTACAGGACCTCTTGTTCCCAATGTTTTTGCTGTGGGTGGTAAAGAGAGCGATTTGACTCTTCCATGGCAAGCTCGACCTTGGCTCTTGCGCGTTAACCTGCTTGTTTTGCGCACACCTTTCGTTGTTGCCGGACCCTTATTGCTTGCAATTAGCTTCGTGCCTTGTATCTACTTTTTACTATACGTATTTTTTCGGCATTAGGATAACCTGCTTCGCATCCTCCGGTGAACTGGACCCCATCATCGAGCTCGTGCTCAGACATGGGCAGACTTTTACCTCCCGCAGGGGAGTGTGTGTCTGGGGGCCTTACGGTGCCTGCGAGTTGTCATTCTATTGCTAGAGACTGGTATGGCAGACCATCTCATGACTGCCACTCTAGAGAACTTCATATAGAAAACGAATAGGCAGGTAGGAGCCCTCTTTTTTTATGCCTTCAGCCACCTTACCCCGTACTGTCTATTAGCACCTGCTAGACTGAACTTTGACCCTTCATATCACCCACACCATGGGCCATGTCATAAAAATGTCATATGCTGGAGAGCCCATCATTGTGAGGTGACACACCAGAAGATATACACAATCAGTGAGGTGGCAGTCACACACCTCTTTAAGATACACAATGGCTTCAAGGTGACAGTAGCCAAACCTGAACAATTGACCCCATTCCTTTCGACCGAAGGCCAAAGGAAGTTAAAAGATCAAGGTTTTACTCCTGTCCCCTCTCCCGAAACTAAGGCAAAATACACGGTTGTGGCTAAAAAGTTCGACAAGACGATTCTCCCACGATCGTGTGAGTCCATCAGCCAAGAAATATCCGCCAAGAACAGTGTCACTGTCCTTGACGTTTACAAGCCTCCCGAGTCACGAATCGTTAAGATTCGTGTCTCTGCCCCAGAGGAAGCCCAGAAACTTCTCACACGTGGGATCATGATGTTTAATACATCGGTCCCAACCTACAATATTGAACCACAGTGTTTTATTCACATTGAACAATGCCTTAACTGTAACCGATACGAACATAACACACATGCACACACACACAGAGATGCTCTCGTTGCGGCGGCGAAGGTCACTTCTTCGCCAAATGCAAGGAGAGCTTCAAATGCTGCAACTGCGAGGGGTCGCACGTTGCAGTTAGCGGATACTGCCCCAAATGGAAAAAAATAGTGAAAGCAAAACATAATCAGCTTAGGGAAAACAAAAACACTGCTCCCTCATACGCCACAACAGCCTATCTCCAGGATAACTCTGCCTCCACCTCCTCAATTCAAAAACACACTCACACCTAACACAAACCTAAAAATACAAGCCATCTTACACGTAGCTCTCATTGCTGCTAAATATAACGCAAAGAAATTCGCAAACGTCGTCCCTACTATGTTATAAAGAAACGGCTTCCCCATCATTGTTGTCCCAGAGGAGATCTTCGAAGACAATTTATACATCCCTGAATACGCCACAACAGTTGAGGTGACAAACACTAACCCAGAGCCTCTTTGCTCCACACAAAGACACCTCGTTTTCCAACCACCAGACCAGAGGGCTACCCATACTGGAGGGGTCACCAGTGAGGGATGAGACAAAATGGCTTCCTGGTGCACCAAAGCCTATGAGAGGGGATGGTGCACCCACCCCTGGTTCATTCCATCTTGGACCAGGGAGAACTCTCCCATGTGTGTTTGCTGTGCGTGGCATCCTGTATTACCAGGAGACAGGAGTCCTGGAGGTTGAGCGATGCTGCACGCTGCACCCTGCAGCTAGCAACACAACTCTTTGGTCCTTTATTCTGGTTAGACGGGTGGCTTGATCAAGGCCCGGTCAAGTCAGTTGGCTGGTCAAATATGGCTAGGGTCAAGCAGGCACTGTTCAGTCGGTAGCGCATAGGTCCCGCTGTAGTGGACCGCTTGTACACTTCCCCCACGGTCCCCTACATATGTCTTCCGTCTTCCCCCCTTACGAAATGAAGGACAGGATCCACCCTCGCTCCACGGAGGAGGTTACAGCCTGGTACGCCTCCGAGGTCGCCCAAAACCCCTAAATTTATCCCCCGGGGGTGTGGATGCCCGTCGCGGTGAGGAAGCTGCGATCGAAAGAAAACGGGAAGCGCACCTGGAGCATCTCACCTGCGCGGCTTCGTTTCCTGTGATTGTTTTATTTGTTTTATATTAGTTCTATGTACACTTATAAACATTTTTACATCAGGTTAAACGGGTGGTTAGACCAACCTTTGCCGTACTGAAAATATACCACAAAATAGAAAATGAAAATGAAAAGAAACTTTATTAATTTTACTTGTCATTTTATCATTTTATTATGAATATTTTATTAATAGTTTACATCTAACTTACAATTTTACAATGAACATTTTATAAACCTATTTTACGATGTTATACATTTGTGTACGATGGTTCTTTTTTTTTATTTTACTATTTTATTTCACAGAACTTTTATTCATTTTATGAATACTTTTAAAATATTTTCATTATAATATCTTAGTGATCATAGGAATTTTTAGTTACAAATATAATGAACCAAAACTCGGTTTTGCGGGCCGAGGTGACAATGGAAAGTCCCCGGTCCTACAAGGGAGTTCCAGTTCGAGTCCCAGTGCAGTCGCAGTGCTGGACTCTGTGGTTGTGGTACACAGGATTAGGTGGTCTCGGCAATACAGAAGTGATCAAGATATATTTTACGTGAGAGAAGGTGGTTCTCGTTTTAATGTCTGTGTTTTTTTGGTTTTTTTTATCTTTGTCTTGTGTTTTAGTGCTTGTTTTACTGTGTCCGTGTTTCGTTTTATGTTCTCTTATCTTTGGTTTTACAAAATAAATAGATAATTTTATAATAAATAAATAGATAATTTTATAATCCTCTCTCGATAAGCCCCCGACTGCTTGTAAGAAGGAAGGCTGAATAACGCCTATATGGACACTTTAGTTTCTGAAGTTTTAAAAAGCAAACAATAAAAAACCCTAAAGTATAGATGAAACATCTGTACACGCCTCTCCTCGGGACTCTAACCACGACTACCTCACTTCGGCTCATGTGCACAACTACGCTTCACACACACACATACGCACACTACTGTCGTTCCTTTCTACAATTCTTCTGACCTTGCATCCCCTCTTACATTATACACTCGTTCCTGAACGTACCAATCGGGTGGTGGCAGTGACCTCTTTACACCCTTTTAATTAATGAGCCTGGGGACGTTGCATATAATAAGCGCAACACCGCGACTGCCATCAGTACTGTAGTAGTGGCTGCGTATATTTCCTCATTACCCTTGTAGCTGTTGGAAGATTTTGAGCCCCAACTATAGCTTCCCCTCGTTGGACTCCATGGTGGGTGGGGGGTGAAGAAATGAAGAATTCTAATTTGTATGAGTACTACAAATTTACAAAGATCTAGCTCTCTCCCTGACGACCTACACAATTCCCTGACCATTCCCTCTGGAACATCACATGTTGTCACTTTGGAACCTTTCCAGCTTCCAAAGGGCAAGAATGGGAATCGTAATGGTTCCCAGGCTCCCAAACCAGGTAAGAAGGGGATTGATTGATTATTTAAAATTGTCTGCATATAAAGTTATAGCATAAATATTATGAATAATTAAATTTTAGTGAAAATATTAGCCTCCCTAAGGAAACTAATAAGACCTTCTATGTCACAATACTCCCCCAATACATTTTTCAGTGTATATGGGGGAGACAAGTACATACAGTTTGTTTCTGGAGGTATGCCTCCATTGTTCCCTCCATCTATCATGAAGACAACTCCTGATGCTGGGTTTCAGGTCGGTGTGTGGGAGAGGAAAACGCGCATCACAAGGCTGAATGGCAGCTGCCTTGGCCTTCTGATCAGCTTGCTCATTCCACTGATACCAACATGTGCTGGCCCCAACCAGAGTTATCTTTTACGTGTTGACATCAATGCAAGCCAATCTTGAACCTCTCACTTACTGGATGTGATGATTTTAAAACTCTTGATGCTTGCAAGGCACTCGAGGGTCAAAATTTATTACAACAAATGTTCGTAAGATCTAGTCATCTTAACTGCTGCAAGGATGGCATGTAACTCTGCGGGGAGTCAAGGTTTCTAGAGAAAGACTGCCATATGCAGTTTTCCCTTCTGCTCACTGCTGAAAAAGCCCACACCATTTTCAGTTTTCGAACCATCTGTATATTTTGCATCTGATCCTTGGTACTTAGAAATGTGCTGAAGAAATCTCCTCTGACTTCTGCTTCGGATCTCCCCCCTTCCCAATTCCGACCAAATCCAGCTCGACTGATTAGTCCAAGGGGGGAATTGGGGAATTCCAACAGCCAGAACCTTAGTGAGACTTAAATTAAACTCTTCCCCCAAGACCCCTCATTCTCCTACCATAGGATCGGCAATCCTAAAGGAGGTTGAAACCAATCTGGATATAGGAGATCCCGGAACCTTTGTAGTCTCGTGTAGTAAAATCAGGTTCATGTTGTCCCAGTGGTAATGAAAGAGGGGGGTTCTCCACTTCAGCATACAGGGACTTCCACAGGTGAAGACCTGAAAGGCCCCAGTACAGATTTTGAGAGCTTCATTATGAACTGAGCCCAACATCCGGAAAAACACTGGGAGAGCAGATGAATAAGCTAACATCCATAATCAAGCTATACGAATAAGCGTGCGGTAAAGCCGTAGAAGCGTTGTGCGGTCTGCACCCCAAGATAAATGTGAAAGAACCCGCAAAATACTAAGCGCTTTTGTAGCCTTCACTTTAACTTTTTGAGTGAGGCACCCCTGTAAGTCTTGAGTCAAAAATTAGACCCAAGTACTTCACCTCTTGGACAAATTGCAGTGAGTTTACTCCTAAATAGAGGGAAGGATGGAATTTCCCTCGTTTGTGGAAATATATAGCCATGGTCTTGCTTGGAGAAAAATTTGAACCCATGATATGTTGCCAATGTACAACCTAATTTATTGCAGACGTGTCCTTGCATACCATAAGCTTCCTCCTGAGCAGTACAGTGAAAAGTCATCCACATACAGATTACATGAGACCGAAATTTGGGAACAACCCTTTTACAATGTATTTATAGCAAATGGCAAAACAGGGTTTCACATTTAAGACATCCCTTGTGGGACCCCTTCCAGCTGATCTTCCAGGTTAGAGAAATTGTCCTACCCGATTCTAAAGGTAGGTAATGCTTCTCTTAAACCAATGCCAGGCAGCTTCATAAGTATGCTATGCTTCCAAGTAGATTTTTTGGGCCCCTTTTCAAGGTCAAAGAAGATTGCTATCATGTGACGTAGCTGTGTGAAGGAATTCTGTATAGCAGTTTCCATCTTCACAAGTGCATCTGTGGTCGATCTCAATTTTCTAAAGCCATATTGATATGGGGTCAACACGATTTCTTTTTCTAGCACCATGTCAACCTGAAGTAAACTGATCAAGGTTACAACGCGGGGCGTCGTTTCAACTGCCCTAATGCAGCTTTTCTTGCTCTGACAGCCCACCTGGCACTCATCAGACCACCACGGCACCGGAGGTCGACGGCAATGCCCGGTACTTTTAGGAGTGGATGCTTCCACTACAAGGTGAATTCGCAACGTGAAGTGACCAACAGCATCTTGAACACACTGGAAATCATACACAGATCCTCGCAATACTGCAGTTGATCTAAAAAGATTCCAGTCCACATGCCCAAGTCGCCACCCCTGCACTCCACTGACTGGAACACCACTCACCTCCCCCAAATTATTGGAAAGTGGTCGCCCCCATGCAAGTCCTCCACGACCTGCCAAGTGAAGTTCAACTGTGAACCAGGTGAGCCCATTGACAGGTCTATACTGGAGAATGTCCCAGTTTGAACTTGGAAATGTGTGGGAGTGTCATTGTTCAGTAAAACTGCATCTACTCTTAAGAACAAGGACTCCAAGGCCCTTCCTTGAGGGTTGCACAAAAGTGTCTCCCAGGGGTGATGCCAACCATTGAAATCCCAAGAGTAAAAATGGATGTGGTAAAATGTCAAGTAGATTTCCAAAACATTTTTAAGTTCAGATTATGTGGAGGAAGGATAGGGGGATGCAACAGTGTAAGGTCGTTTCAAGCCTATTCTCACAAACCTTCATCTGCAGTGTTTTCTGCAGGGGGGCCTGGAAGGGAATACTCTCTGAGGTCCTTGTCAAGGTTCCATAATCGCTTAAATTTAAATCTTCGGGAATCGGACAATTTTCCCTGCTAATCTCTTGTAATATACACAAACTGGTATATGAAACTATCAGATGTTGCAATTCTTCCAAATTTTGCAGGAATTCCATCACAGTTCCTTTGGGTTAAGGGTTTCCCGTTCTTTATATTATTTCTTCATAAGGTGTTTTGGGAGCAACCCGTGGTCAAGGTTTTCCCCACACCTTTAGGCTGTCCTTTTCCATGATCCAGAGAGTACCTTTTTAATGGTTTTTTACCTGGGAACTAGTTTCCAAAAGGTTTTTCCCCAGGACAGGTTCAGGATTTCTTTGCCTGGGCAAAGAACGGGACCTGAGCCTTTGCTTAGGGGCATTCCGTCTAGCAGCAGAGGCCCCTGTGGGTGTTGTGGCAGCTGAGTCTTTGCACAAGTTCAGGATTCCTTTTTCCTGGGTAAAGGGCGTGCCTGAGCCTTTACTCAGGGGCATTCTGCCTAGCAGCAGAGGCCCCTGTGGATGTGGTGGCAGCTGGAGTTGTCACCACTGAGGCCTCTGGAGCCTTAAATGATGGCTCCAAAGACCTTATTTTGGGAGGAGGATCTCCTCGATAGACCCCCAGTCCTACTCCGTTTCTGGTGGAACAATTTACCAGAGGCAGTGTCAGCAATTTGGGATGAGGTTAAAGGAAGTGACAGAGTGGGGTTGTAGAAGCATTGGAGGGCAAGGGTTTGGGGGGAAGGAGGATGGGCTAGAATTGAAGCAAAGGACCTACCTGGCTGTGCAACAGCACACGGCACATCGCTTTGCCTCTGGGAAAAATAACTTCTCCTTGCTCCTTATTACCAATACTTCCTTTTCAAATTTGTACCTTTACATGTTTGAAGAAGCTTCATGAAATTCTTTCCCGTGGTAACAGCATATTGGACCTGGACAGTTGTCATCTCCTTGATAACCTGTGTACACACTTTACACATACTCTTGGTTGCCCCTTTTTTTTAAAACGGCATGAGTTGACTCCATGCCCCTAACCCTGGTGTGGATGCACCGCATAGGGTTGGGCATATATGGCTTTACCTTGAGGGTTTTACTGACACTACATTAAAATTCTCTAGTTCCTCTAACAGTTTCTCCTCAGAATAAACCCCATCAGGTCTCGGGGGAAAAAAAAATTCCCTTACACTGATTGGGGTTTTGTGAGGAGAACATGAAACTTGAGCCCCCCGGGAAAGTCGCATATTCGCATGCAGACGGCCACTCTCTTCTGGTGACGAAACCCAACTATCGGCTACCCAATCGCGTGGGGGATGCGAGGATCACATTGACATACTTCAACAATTTTCGATGCAATTTTAAAAAAACCAAGATCCATTATTGATACACCATCAATGGTCTTCACTACTAGGTACTTCATATGAAAGCTTCATATTTTCCAGGTAAGATTTTTCCCCTTTTTTACCTGGGTTTGGAGCCCGGAACCATTACGATTCCATTTTGCCCTTTGGAAGTGGGAAAAGGGTTTCCCAAAATGACATGTGATGTTATAGAGGGAATGGTCGAGGGATTGCGTGGTCGTCAGGGAGAGAGCTAGATCTTTGTAAATTTGTAGTACTCATACAAATTAGAATTCTTCATTTCCTCACCCCCCCACCCACCATGGAGTCCAACGAGGGGAAGCTATAGTTGGGGCTCAAAATCTCCCAACAGCCACAGGGATAATGAAGAATTATATGCAGCCACTATTACAGTACTGATGGCAGTTGCGGGACCTATGCCTACGACTGAATAGTGTCTGCTTGACCTAGCCATATTTGACCAGCCAATTGACTTGATCAGGCCTTGATCAAGCCACCCATCTAACCAGAATAAAGGACCAAAGAGGTGTGCTGCTAGCTACAGAGTGCAGCGTGAAGCATTGCTCAACTCCTGGTAATACAGGATGCCACGCACGGCAAACACACGTGGGAGAGTTCTCCCTGGTCCAAGATGGAATGAACCAGGGATGGGTGCACCATCCCCTCTCTTAGGCCTTGGTGTACCAGGAATCCATTTTGTCTCATCCCTCACTGGTGACCCCTCCAGTATGGGTAGCCCTCTTGTCCGGCTCACCAGATCATTGGGACCTCAACCCCCCCACCGCAGCAAGGCGGCTTCCGTTAGGGGGGTGTTGAGAAGAGAGATCTTGGGGAAATTCTCAAGCTCATTGGCTATGTTTTGGCCAGCCGCATCTGGTGCCCTGCAAGGAGCCAGGATGGGGTGTTGTGCATTGAAGTCTCCCCCTATGATCACTCGGTCTTGTGCTGCAGTAGCACAGACCTGGCTGATGTCTAAGATCCTACAGCCTGGCCTGCTGTACACATTGTACAGCTTGAGGGGGGCCCTCAGCCAGGTGAATCTCAACAGCAAGAGATTCAACATCCTTTCCACAGTGCGGTGCATCGGCTATTGTGGAGCAAGGGATTGTTGCTTTGACCAGGGTGATCAAGCCTCATTTGCCAGTTATGCTTGGTAGCATGAAGACATAATAGCCTGAGACGTGAACAGTCCCCTCTACTAATGTCTCCTGGAGCATGACAACATCAATGTTCCTTGATCACACTGTTGCATGGAGGATGGCATTCTTTGTATTGAAGCCATAGATGTTCCACTGTAGTATGCTTAGATTGTGTGCCATGATGTTACTTGGTGATAGTTACATAAGAGAGAATATAAAATTCGGCTTCAAAGTCGGAGTCTGACAACTCCATTGTGGAGTCCTCGCTGGTTGAGGGATCTTCATCTGTTGTCAGGCTAACCGTGGGTCCACTGGGAGGTGGAGAGCCTTTGGTAGCTCTGACTTTTGTGAGTTTTTTTCTTTTCTGACCTTAACTGAGTAAGGTCAGTTTGCTCTGGCACTGGCTGCACAGATTCAGCCTGTTCTGGCTCTGCCTATGAGGGTGGGGCTGCTTTGGCTCTGTTCAGCTTCCTTCCTTTCAGGACTGCGACAGTCTGGATCATTGCTGTCATGGCGATAGTGACTGCCTTGGGGAGGTTCAGTGAGGAGGTGGACCTCTTCACTGAACCTCCCGAAAGCTGTTGCTACTGCAGTGACTACAGCAGTCAACAGGAGAATCATATCTTCCTCGTCAAGGAGGAGATTATCGTCTCTTAGGGAGGCTTTTGGAGTGTTCTTTGAACCTTATTCCTGTGGTTCTTCTGCATTTTGGTAATGGTGGGAAACTCCTTTTTATTGGAAATATCCAGTGTTGGCTGTGGAGGGGCTTCCTTCCTTTTAGGAAGTCGGGAAGTCTTTCCTCTTTTGTTCTGTCGCCAGACATAGGTGCCTGGGGGAGCAAGAACAAAGTCTGGTCACTTTTTAGCAACCTCTTGTTGCCTGAGGGCCGCCTCTATCCTGGCAGAACAAGCCAGGCTCTAAGCATGATGTCCCTTGGCACAGTTGGGATATTTGGCTTTTGTGTCCCTTTGGCCTTCCTTGTGGGCCTTGAGGCACACCTCGGTGTTGTGTGCCTTGCTACAGACACCACATTTAGGTTTGGCCTTACAGCTAGCCTGGTGGTGATCGTATCTTTGGCACTTGTAGCAACTGAAGTGGCTCAGGTACGTATGTTTTTAGGTTGTAGAAGCCCCAGTCACCCAGATCATGGGTAGTGGTTGGGGCTCCTTTCAAGGTCACCAGGACTTACCTGGTTGGGCTCTTCCCTTCCATGACCTGTGGGGTTGTGATGTTATCACATCCACATCTTATGATAGTGAGAAGCCAAGTAGCACCATCTTGACTCTCCTATCGTTGGCATTGAGTGGCGAGAGGCACACTTTCCTCCCATCATCTGAAAATGGTGTGGGCTTTGCAGCAGTGAGCAGAAGGAAGACTACATCTGGCAGTCTTTCTCTAGCAGCCTCGATCTTAACTGCAGAGTTACATGCCATCCTTGCAGCAGTTAAGATGACTAGAGATCTTATGAACCATTCTATTGTGATATATTGTGACTCTCGTAGTGACTTGCAAGCAATCAAGAGCTTAAACTCATCACATCCAATAGTGAGGGAGGTTCAAGATTGGCTTGCACTGATGTCGACACGTAAAAAAATAACTCTGTGTTGGATGCCAGCGCATGTTGGTGTCAGTGGGAATGAGCGAGCTGATCAGAAGGCCAAGGCAGCTGCCGCTCAGCCTTGTGATGCTCGTTTTCCTCTCCCACACACCGACCTAAAACCCAGCATCAGGAGTTGTCTTCGCGATAAATGGAAGGAACAATGGAGGCATATCTCCAGAAATAAACTGTAAGAGATTAGAGATGACCTTGGCAGTTGAACCATTCTATTGTGATATATTGTGACTCTCGTAGTGCCTTGCAAGCAATCAAGAGCTTAAACTCATCACATCCAATAGTGAGGGAGGTTCAAGACACCAACATGCGCTGGCTTGGATGCCAGCGCATGTTGGTGTCAGTGGGAATGAGCGAGCTGATCAGAAGGCCAAGGCAGCTGCCGCTCAGCCTTGTGATGCTCGTTTTCCTCTCCCACACACCGACCTAAAACCCAGCATCAGGAGTTGTCTTCGCAATAAATGGAAGGAACAATGGAGGCATATCTCCAGAAATAAACTGCGAGAGATTAGAGATGACCTCGGCAGTTGAACGATTCTATTGTGATATATTGTGACTCTCGTAGTGCCTTGCAAGCAATCAAGAGCTAAAACTCATCACATCCAATAGTGAGGGAGGTTCAAGGTTGGCTTGCACTGATGTTGACATGTAAAAAAATTAACTCTGTGTTGGATGCCAGCGCATGTTGGTGTCAGTGGGAATGAGCGAGCTGATCAGAAGGCCAAGGCAGCTGCCGCTCAGCCTTGTGATGCTCGTTTTCCTCTCCCATACACCGACCTAAAACCCAGCATCAGGAGTTGTCTTCGCGATAAATGGAAGGAACAATGGAGGCATATCTCCAGAAATAAACTGCGAGAGATTAGAGATGACCTTGGCAGTTGGGTGACTAGCATCCATCCCAACCGAAAAGTAGAAGTTGCATTAACAAGACTAAGAATTGGGCACACAAGACTGACTCATGGGCCGATGATGGCTAAAAGTCAAGCACTTTGTGAGGGATGCCAAGAGCCCTTAACGATCGCACATGTAGTGGAAAGATGTGCAACATTCTCAGACCAAAGACGTATGTATTTGTCTCCCCCATATACACTGAAGAATGTATTGGGGGAGGATTGTGACATAGAGGGTCTTATTAGTTTCCTTAGGGAGACTAATATTTTAAATAAAATTTAATTATGCATAATGTTTATGCAATAATTTTATACACTTAGAGTATAATATTTATGCTTTGATTTTTAATTTGTTTATTGTTATTTATAAGATATCTATTGATAGATTTTTAAAGTTTTAAACATTTTAGTATTTCTATTTAACAAGGTAATGACCTTAGCTGTTGATGCGGCAGATAATTTTAAATAATCAATCAATCAATTTCCTCCCATCATTAAGCCCCTTGGTTTCATGCAGGAAATTCAAGATTTTTTGCTGCCTCTCCAATGCTCTTACCTGTTGGTAGGCATTATCGAATCCTTCAGGTTTAGAGGGAACCTTAAACTGTGGGAAACGCCTAGGGGGTCCAGACTCACCCTCAGAGTCTGTCTCCGGCCTCGGTCGTTTCGGGCTTAAATTGTGGGCGGCAGTCGTGGGAGCAGCAGCTGTTTCGGCTGGTCCAGCTTGTGCTCCCATCTCGGTCAGGGAGGACGTCTAAGGGTTACCAGAGCTCTTCCTGATTTGCCTGCTGGCCTAGAGAGGCCAGCACGAGAGTCCATCTGCTGAACAATCTTGTGGATAGACATGTTTTGGCTGATGTTGTGATCATCTTAGCAGCAGGTCTCACAGAGTCAACCTGTGCTTTGGATTTTTGCTTGCCACTAGAAGCCATATCTCTTTCTTGTAGGGTTTGAAATATTTCCATAAAATAAGCAGTTATTTCATCCTCTCACGCCCCCAACCACCAACATCCAACAAGGGGAAGCTGTATGTTAGAACTAATGTCTAACAGCTACAGGGATTTTGAGAGGATATACGCAGCCAATGGCCGTTGTACCGCCACTCACGGGACCAGTGTGAGTGCCAACAGCGACATTGACTGCTTGACCCTAGCCTCCCAAAGGAGACCAGCTGATTGATCTGACCGGGCCGAGATCAGACCACCCACCTTGCTGGAATAAGGAACCAAAGAGGCATGTTGCTAGCTGCAGGGCATACTCATGCACGGCATCACTCAACCTCCAAGACTCTTGTCTCCACAGCGCAAAGGGATGCCACACACGGCAAACACGTGGGTAGATGTGAACCCCTGGGGAAAGACCAAAGGGGATGTCCTACTCCTCCAAGATAGGCATCATTGTTTGGAACCCTTTCTTCCTCCCTCTAAAGCCAAACAGCCACCCAAAGGCAGAATCACCTCAGAGAGGGAGCTCGAGTCTTGCACCTCGAAGAAGAGGTTCCAGTGGAAGGACCACGAGAATGGAGATATGTCACAACTGCGAGATTATTCAGGACCTTCGACGATGTGTACCTCACTCCAAGCGGCGGGCTTAGGACCTTCCCGACTGGCTCACACGCCTCGTGGGGAACGACTGTATCATACCTTTACATCGACGCGACACATAAAAGGAGCACTAGGCAAAAAATTAGCAGTTGTGTTGCCCCTTTGCAGCAAGGATTGGCAATAAGGGAGTAGCCCAACACATAGCTCCGATCCTCTAGTGCACTGGAGAACGCAACCAGTCTGCTACTATGGGGGGGGGGTCGAGTTTAGGCTCTTTTCCTCACCTCTCTCTCCATCATTGCACCCCTCATCCCTCACCCAGCTACATCATTCACTCCGGTATCTCACCTGACCTATGCACCCTTGAAAATGCCGGAAATTATAATCAAATCTCTTGGTGGTCCCACTGCACTGATCTCAGTGCAGAGATAAGAGTACTTCGGTACTTCACCAAACATGATGGGTACTTGCTCGAAGGATGTCGTCCAGAGCCTGGAGAACCTTGGTTTCTCCCCGATTCTTCCTGTTGATATGAATGCCAAGCTGACACTTGTCTTCAAGAAACTTGACTGACCAGTCATCGAGTCGGAATTAGACATTGAGGAAGAAATCACCACTTCCTTCTCAAAAGCCATTTATGTCATGAAAGCCAACTACATCGTCAAGGTCAGGTTTTCTGATCATGCCGTGGCCAAGCAGATCAAAGGGAAGGGGATATACCTTTTCAAGGTATATATTACTGACAAATCGAATTTGAGAGGTATAAACCCCTCAAGCAATGCATGAACTACTTTGGCTATGAGCACTTGAAAACCCACTGCAAAGTAGAGAAGAGAACCAGATGCACAGAGTGAAGTTCTAACACCCACTCCTTTAGGGACTGTAGGAGTCCCGTTAAAAAGTGCCTTAACTGCAATGGTGCCCATAAGACATTTGCCAACAGTTGCCCTACCAAGCAAGAGGCCATGAAAGTCTCCCAGGAGAAAATTAGTGAGAAAGAAAAGAATGAAACAAAGCCATAAAGGGCCGTGGCCCAATAGGCACCACAAGAAACTGTGCAAGCCACCACCAATGCCTGGAAGCTATTGTTAAACCAGGTTCACCAGGATATCAAGGGCACAAAAACAGAGCCAGCCATCCACCTGGCCCTCCCTAATGACCTCTCTAAGGAGATTCTTGTGGACCTCGTGCATGCACACATGCAAAATATCATTACCCCTGAAAAGGGGTTCAGATATCATGCCAAGGTAGCACTAGAGGCAAATAACCTACCTGCCCTCGACCTCGGAGAATCTGACTCTTGGGGCATCCTAAAGCTGGTACAGCCCCCTAGCCAGACGGTTCAGGCCCAGCCTAAACAACCTCAGCCCCAGGCACCGAAGAAGAGCCCCAACCTTTGCAGGCTCAGTCCACTGAGCCCCTGCCCCAGACACTGGAACCTCAGCCTGCTGAGATCCAGACACTGGAGCCCCAGTCAGCCCCCCCCCCCCCCCTTTAGTAACTCCTTCTACAGCCTCCTCCTTTCGTCCATCAGTCAGGTTTAGACCATAAAAATTCCCACGGTAATGGAGCTATGGGATATCCCCAGTGATATCTTTAGCCCCACCTCCTACCCCAGACTTAGTTGAACTGAGTTCTATGGCATCCGGTTCTTCTCGGAAAACCCTGACAAGTACCAGTACTCTGATCGTTACAAAATTAGCTCTGAAAAAAAATTAAAATAGAAGAATAAAGTGGGTACTATCAAAAAGAGAGCATACCATCATGGTCACAGTCAAGAGGCTACATAAACACCTGAAGGAGAGCAACATGCGCGTTACAAACGACATAATTGAACACTGCCCAAACATAAATAAATTAAATACCGGCTACTTCCTTGAGTAAAAACACAAATCCACACACCATGCAATACTCATACAACACAATGTACTTTACTGGACAACACGAAAAACTGAACTGTGCAACACATACAGAAGACACAACCCACACATCATACTCATTAACAGCCATGAGCTCAATAACACCAACCCACTCAAAATCTACATGTACACCATCTACTCCTCCAACAAATCACAAGAAGCGATGGCATAGCAAATGCGATCAGAAACGACATCTCCCACAAAATCATCAATAACTTTCATTCAGATCTACTGGCAGACGAAATAAACACACCACATGGACCCATTATTCTAGCAACATTATACATCCCACCAAGAAGACCATACATACCAGAACCTGACATCTTGCAGCTCCTGAGGCATGACCAACCAATATATATCATGATCCCAACACAACCCCGAGAATCCTTCAAACATGCAAACTGGGAGGGCTTCAGACAAGCACCTGAAGACACACAAGTAACTGATCTCGAGGGGCAACCCACACACACAATAAACACCCACCTTGAACAGTGGTACACAGACATACAGACGGCCCGGCAGGCCAACATCCCAAAACAACATACAAGACTATCCCTCACTACAGAGAAACACATCGTGTGAAATTGCTTAAAATACAATCCAAGCACTTACATGAACTTGCACTAACACGGGGCTGGGACACACAACTACGCACACGATACAGAGAAACTCAAACACAAAATACACACGAAATTAAAGTAATGAACAAACACCACTGGGAAACACGCAAAGACTATGTCAGAACACAAAAGATCCCAAGAGATTTGGAGTTCCTTCAAAATGCTCATGGGATCGAACAATCAGACAATCACATACATATTAAACGCACAAAACCAGAAGGTTGACTGGGTGGAGGAGATGAAGCCTCTCCACAGGGAATTCTGGCAACAGAATTTCCAAATCTCCCCAACTGAGAATGCCCGATTCGACCACACCACAGAGACCGAGGTTACAAAGTACATACAACAACATAGGAACATAATTTCCCCAGAGAACACCATCAGACTAAACATTCTCACAGAGGACAGTCCCCTCTCCACACCAATCACTCTCCAGATGAAATAACAAACACAATCAAACGCACCAAAAACACAACACCAGGAGCAAGCAACATAAACAAAACAATCATTGAACACCCACCCAGAATGATTAGCAGACTACGCCATATCTTCAATGCAGCACTGGCAACAGGATATTTTCCTGATAAATTTAAGCGCGCCACCCTCACCTTAACACCCAAACCAGGGAAATCCGCACATGAGGTGGGGAATTACCGCTCCATCTCACTCCTAGAAGTCCCAGGTAAACTGCTAGAGAGGGTAATAACACAAAGACTCATCCCACACCCTGAAAACAACCAAACACACGACACTAAGCAATATGGCTTTCGCCCACACAGGGGGACCGAGAGCGCCATCGCCCTCGCTTACGAGATCGCTTTCGGTTTTGCTAACAAGCACCAGATGACCACAATACTACGAGTCGTCAGCAAGGCCTTTGATAAGGTCTGGTATGAAGGTCTCAAATACAAGCTAACACAACTACACCTGCCCACACACTTCATACGCCTTCTCTGTAGCTTCCTGGACGACAGGACTGCCACAATACGCCTGAGAAGTGGAGTACCACAGGGAAGCGTTTTATCGTCAACCCTTTATATCCTGTATGCAACCAATCTGCCAGAACCAACACCATACAGCAACTATATTTCCTATGCAGACGATATCACACAGATTATCACACACCCCTCTAAATCACAATACTTCATAAAACGAACAACAGGAAGTGCTATACAGAAAATACAGACAAACATAAACAAATTCAAACTCATACCCACAACCAATCACAATTAACAACAACAACGTTCCATATACTCACACAAGAAACATTCTTGACTACAGTTCACAAGCATAAAACAAAGAATAACACAAGCACAAATAACACTAACCAAACTAAAACGCTTTTCGTGCTGAACATCTCAAACGAAACTCAGACTTTACAAAACAACTGTCAGACCCATTCTAGAATACACTACTATCCAGCTGGTTGTAATATCAAATACACAAAAACACCGAATGCAATTAGTACAGAACAAAGCATTATTCTGGGTACACGGTGCAACATTTCGAGACCGAATTTCCAGAGAA
>NC_051424.1:14635886-14640886 GCF_015228065.2 Penaeus monodon
AATAGATAAAAGAACCATAAACATAAGCAAATTAGCAAAATACAAACAAGGAGTAAAAAGTTGGCTCTTAAGCTATACAGGCAGTAAGGGGGGAGGGGGAAGTTGTTAAGCAAACTATGGTTAAAACAGTGAAACATGGTAAAAGTAAAACAATGTAATTAGTAACTTATCAAAAATTGACTATAAACATGGTAGAAGTTTAAAAAGCAAGCTATAAAATAAGCAAAATCAAGTAACTAAACAAAATACGTAAATCCATTGTTAACGACTTACAAGAAAAAATATATGCTTTCTATTGAGTATGCAAAGGGATGGCAGCTGTTGGTTGTTAAGGGCTGGTTTCATCCTTGAGATAAACAGTGATTCCAGGGTGATGAGGTTAAGTCGTGTGAGGCAGAGGTCAGAATGTGAAAATCATTTGGGTGAGTGGATGTCCAGTGGAATAGCAGTGTTCTCGAGGGCAGATGGTGATGGTGAACTGAGCTGAAACACTGTACGGTAAGACTTACCCATGTGTTCTAAGAACGGTGTTGTAGAGACCGCGTGGTACTACCCACATATCGAGCGTTTCATCTCGAACATTTAAATGATAAACAAACACAGGATCTCAGTGCAAATGGTAAAGGCTTAGTTTCTTCAAAAGAGAATGCATAGTGGTAGTTGTCTTGAAAATAAATCTGAAATCAATTGGGGGAAAGTGTCTTAAAAATGTTTGAAGTTCCTTCCTAATGTTAAACTTAAATGTCCAAGGTATGGAAGTGTAATAACAAGAGTCTTTTGCAACTGATAACACCGGTGCAGACGGTGAAAGTTTCTGTTTAGAAATTTTCTTAGGATTCGTAAAACAGTTGCTTGGGTATGAATTCTCTGTGAAGTAATTAAAGTAAAAATTCATCCTTTGTCAAATTTAAACATAGTCAGAGCAAATGCTGTATGCTCTGTTGTTTAAATGTAGTAATGCTATTAAGTTTAAACAGCTTGGGGAAAAACTTGAGTAGTTTATACCTAAGCCAGTAAATGGGGTTTTCTATAGATGATGTTGTTAATCTGCCGTTTCTTTTTATGAGGATGTCTAAAAATGGGAGTTTTGAGTTCTGTTCAATTTCATATGTGAACTTAGATTAGGGTGTTAGTATTAAGATATGAAACAAACCGTTCAACTTGAGAACAATTTTTAAAAAGAAGAAACGTATCATCCACGTATCTTCGGTATAAGTTTGGTTTGAATCCTCAGGGCTTTGATTTAACCATTCTTTTTCATGGTGGCATAGAAAGGCATTAGCATAGGTGGGACCTAAGGGGGACCCATGGCTACGCCATCTATTTGTGTATATAGGTTGTCACTGAAAGTGAATACTGAGTCGACTGTTGCCAGTTGAAGTGCTTTTTTGATTTGTTTTTCATTCAGGTGATGAGGGTATTCCTTTGAATTTAAGAGTTCATGCACAATAAGGTTGGTGGTCTCTTCTAATGGGACATTTGTGAAAAGAGATTGTATATCTACATGGCCATAACAACAGGCTCATTGATTTTCAAAGCAGTTATATCATTAACAAAATCTTAGTGTTCTCAACAGATACTCATTTTTTGTCAGAGGGGTTAATATTGGTACCAAAAAACTTTGCAAAATTATAATTAAAAGTACCAATTGATGATATAATGGGTCTAATTGGATTACCCAGTTGTGAATCTTGGGGAGACCATAAAAGACGCCTGGTCTTGATCCAGATGCAAATAATTTATTGTAGACAGATTCACCAATGAATCTTTTATGCTGCGGAGGAAGCGATTAGTTTATCTTTCCAGTTTTAAAATAAGGTAGCGATGTTAGTATTCAGCAATCTAAACTTGGTTACATCACTTAAGATGTCATTGATTTTTGTGTTGTATTCCTCCCTGTTTAATAAAACAATACCCCGTCCCTTATCTGGTTTTGTGATTACCAAGTTATTATCATCCCGGAGATTAGCCAAAAGGTTCAGTTGGTGGGAATTTGTCTCAGTGTTGGATTTTCGTTCACGACAAAACAGGTGGTAGGCATTTTTGGCAATGGCAGCGATTCTGTTATGAATAGACTTAATGCTGTCCTTGCCATAAATGTCAAACTTAGATATCCTATTGCAAATACATTCAAATCCTAAAAAGAAGTTTTCATATTTGATGTTCATAGTGGGAAAACCGAAATCTAAACCTAAAGCAAGAAGTTCACTTTCCTCTGTGGTTAGTTTTCTGTCTGACAGGTTGAATATGACTTTCTCAGGCTTAATCTTTTTGGAAATGTCAATGTCTAGTTTTAGCAGTTTCTTTTGGTGTCGTTTTCGAACATTAGCAAGCTTTTTGTTTGCATTTGTTTGCAACATACAAATAAGACATTGATAGTCAATGTATGAACATCTTGATTTTAACATTAGGAAGGAACTTCAAAACATTTTTAAAGACACTTTCCCCCAAATTGATTTCAGATTTATTTTCAAGACAACTACCACTATGCATTCTCTTTTGAAGAAAACTAAGCCTTTACCATTTGCACTGAGATCCTGTGTTGATTATCAATTTAAATGTTCGAGATGTAACTCTCGATATGTGGGTAGTACCACGCGGTCTCTACAACACCGTATCTTAGAACACATGGGTAAGTCTTACCGTACAGGTGTTCAGCTCAGTTCACCATCACCATCTGCCATCAGAGAAACATGCTATTCCACTGGACATCCACTCACCCAAAAATGATTTTCACATTCTGACCTCTGCCTCACACAGACTTAACCTCATCACCCTGGAATCACTGTTTATCTCAAGGATGAAAACCAGACCTTAACAACACAACAGCTGCCATCCCTTGCATACTCAATAGAAAGCATATATTTTTCTATGTAAGTCGTTAACAATGGATTTACATATTTTGTTTTAGTTACTTTGAATTTTGCTTTTTTTATAGCTTGCTTTTTAAACTTCTACCATGTTTATAGTCAATTTTTGATAAGTTACTAATTACATTGTTTTACTTTTACCATGTTCACTTGTTTTAACCATAGTTTGCTTAACAACTTCCCCTCCCCCTTACGCCTGTATAGCTTAAGAGCCAACTTTTTACTCCTTGTTTGTATTTTGCTAATTTGCTTATGTTTATGGTTCTTTTTATCTATTTTTAGCACTGAAGATGAAGTTAGTAACTTCGAAACGTATGAAATAAATAAAGATGATGTTCGTAGCTGCTTTGGTGTTGCTTTTCCTGCTGAAATGTATATTATATATATATATATATATATATATATATATATATATATATATATATATGTATGTATATATCATCATCATCATCATCGAGGGGCAAACGCCGACAGGGGCGCATGGCCGCATCCACCCTTCGCTTCCAGCCACGAGGATCCTTCGAGGCGAGTCTCCAGGCAGGCCCACGGCTCATCTCTAATTCCTCGCGGCAGGTCTCGTCGAGCTGTCCAAGCCATGACCTCCTGGGTCGTCCCACAGGCCTCCTCCACCCAGGGTTGTCTCGCAGGGAGACAACCTGATGGGCAGGGTCATCCACAGGGAAACGAGCTAGGTGACCATATAGCCTGAGTTGGCGATCCCAGATTATGCAAGTAACAGGTCCCATGCCAGTCTCACGGTGTAACCGCCGGTTGGACACACGGTCCTGCCAACTGTACTCCATGATCCGGTGAAGGGACTTGTTACAAAAGGCATCAAGACGAGACTCCAAGACACTGGATAGGGTCCAGGTTTCGCTTCCATAGAGGAAAACTGGCAGTATCAAGGCCTTAAAGACACGCAGCTTGGTCTTTCTGCATAGGTACTGACATCTCCAAATGCTCTTGTTGATCGATTTCATGGCTTCTATTGCCAGACCAATCCGTCTATTGACTTCTTGGTCTCACAGCCCAGAGATATGGACTACACTACCAACATATGTAAAACTCTCCGTAACTTCAACGCCCTCACCGCAAGCATGGATCGACTGAATGGGTTCCTCTAACAGGCCCCCAAAGTCCTGAATCTTAGTCTTGGTCCAGGAGACCTCTAGGCCTAAGGGCTTCGCCTCATTGCTAAATACATCAAGAGCCGCCACTAGTGACTCCAAGGACTTGGATAGTATAGCAACATCATCAGCAAAGTCAAGGTCTGAGACCTTGATATTGCCTAGTGTTGCTCCACACCGACTTTGGGTAGTAGCTCTGCCCAATATCCAGTCCATACAGGTGTTGAAAAGTGTTGGTGCAAGGACACAGCCTTGCCTCACCCCTGAATTAACAGGGAAGAAGTTCGACAGACCCCCACCACACTTTACAGCACTTTCAGTACCAGTATAAAGGCTTGCTATTAGGCCAATAATCTGTGTCAGAATTCCCCTGAGTCTCAGGATCTCCCATAGCAATTCCCGATGCACCAAGTCAAACGCCTTCTTGAGGTTGATGTAAGTTACAAGCAACCCACGACCAAACTTACGACGGCATTCCACAATTACTTGAAGCGCTAGTATACGGTCTATTGTGGACTTGCCAGGAGTAAATCCAGACTGCTCCGGTCTCTGATGCTTCAGTAGGTGGTTGCAGATCCGTATCAGAAGAATGTGGGCGAGAACTTTGCCTGGTATGCTGAGCACTGTAATACCACGGTAGTTGCTACAATCCCAATGATCATTCCTCCTCAGCAGGTCAGGGGGAATGATACCAGACTGCCTGATGGCAGTCAGGACTGTATGCAGGCCCCGAGCCATAGGTTCATCCCCAGCCTTTAGCAGTTCAGCAGGGATATCACATATGCCTGCAGCTTTCCCACTCTTCAGCTTGGAAATCGCAATCCTAACCTCCGTTAGGGTAGGAGGTTCCTCGCTGATGGGTGGGTCCGGCACAGGTATTGTGACATCGCTTGCATCCAAGCTAACTGTTGGAGGGTCTACCTGGTACAACTGCTCAAAATACTCAGCCCAACATTCACGAACCCCAACATGATCTGAGATGATCCGTCCATCCGCTGATCGG
>NC_051424.1:14645886-14663283 GCF_015228065.2 Penaeus monodon
TTGTGCATTAACAGGGACACTAGCATGGTTACCTGGGAGAGGTTTTGGTTGTCAGGGTCTGCTCTAGCTGAAGTGACACATCTGGAAATGGTACCTTCTTTCAGATAACGAGGATATGGAGAATGGCTGCAGCGATGGTTGTAACTTTTGTGTTGTCCAGATTTGTTTGCATTTTCTTGCCGGTAAGCCCGTTCGTTGCGATCGTTCGTTGCGTTCGTGGTAGTATGTGAACTGTTGTGCATTGTTCTTGACAGGACTGAGGATTGGTTAATGGTGTTAGCAGGATACCCTCCATCTTCCATCTCTGCACACAGCCAACAACAGGCATTCCAGCAAGTGCCAGGAAATCCCCCATCACTCTGAGTGTTTCATTTGCTTCAGGCAACTCAATGGTGCCATGGCTCATCTTGGCAATAACTTGTCACGCGGCTGCTGCATCTGCTTGCATAACATCGTGAAACATGCAGCAGTCTGAAACTGTCAGTTGGTAATTACCAGTGGCCATATACCTCATTGTGATGAGCACTTGTAGGCGAGGGGGCACAGGAACAACTGTTAGATGAAATTATGGTCAATTTTCGGTATAACACTGGATTCACGAAATTGAAACATATTGACAAAAATCGATTATGCAGCTAATTAGGAAATGTTCTCTAAAATGAGAACCAGTTAGGTGGAGTTCGCTTAAATTAGCTGAAGTTTGATTTGGCATCATTAGTATATAAAAGTGGTCGGTAAACTAGATCATACATGAAATAAGTTGAAAATTAAGAAGAGGGATTTTGCATGAAAATTGAAAAATGAAAAATAAAGTTGAAGGCAGATCATAGTGTTAAGATTCTGCTGTTAAGATTCTGAGGTAAGTGGGGTAGAATCTTCTGTATATGATTTCAGCAGAGAACATGGTAGCCTCCTCCGTCCTCCTGAATCGCGACAGAAATTAGTTCTCTGCCATTGCCTTCTCTATGTTCTCTGCTGCAGGCGATCCAAGTATCGTAGGTCTTACAGATGACAAAACATGATTCTAAAGTTTGATTTAAGCTTCTACAGTATATATATATATATATATATATATATATATATATATATATATATATATATATATATATATATATATATTACACTATTAATCTTGCTAGTGGTTATAGCACATATTAAAGTATTTCATTGTGCAGTTGCTTAAATCTATGAAGGGGCGGTGTACGTTTTCTCAAAGAATGCAACAGTTAGGTTCGGGAGGGTTGGGATCATGACAGCCTTTTTTAACCTTTTAGACGGAATTTTGTCTCATAGTGGAGGTCCTTGTTCCTGAGATTATGTTGGATCTCATGGTCGATGTCGGCTCTAGATGACATGTGAACATTTTGTTCGGTGCAATGATCGTCAAACGACTGTCTATGTCGTGAATCTCCAACCGTAACACAGAGGAAACAAACACGAGACGTCAATGCCAGTATATGGGTCCAGGAAGATGAGGAGGAGCAAGATGCTCTGTCCAATCAGCTTTGTCATTTTATATTTCATTTTATTTTATTTTACTTTATCTATTTATCTATTTTTTATAGGTATATTATAAAGTTTTATTCGTTTTTTTACCCATCCTCATAGGAGAGCACATTATACTGTCTGGGACTATATAGTATGTGTTTTTTACTTTTAAAACATCATTTAACAATAAAACCCTTTTTATTACTAGTTTTTACAACTGGAGCTGGTTTTTAAAGTAAAAAAAAATCTTATCTGAAAGGGAAAGACACCGTCCTCTCTTGACAGAAATGCCGCCTCACTGTTTGACTGGGTTCCCTCTTTTGTTAACCTACTTGATTGGAGTTGTATATATAATGCCCCGGTACGCCAGGTCAAGGATGAGACATTTACGTGAGGCGACATTGTAAAGGGTCCTGGCTGTGTCGCAAAGGAGAGCTAACAGGTGTAAAGTTGGCATCTTGAAACTTTTCTAGTGTTGATACGGTGATGTGCTCTCTTTGCGAACGTTTAAATATATATATATATATATATATATATATATATATATATATATATATATATATATATATATATATATAAATCGTTTTAAGCTTTCTGTATTTTTTTCCTGCGTGGTTTTAACATTTTGTGTTCGTGATATTTTAGTGTTTAGAACTAGTTTTATTTTTATTATTATTATTTTGTGTGTGTATGTGTTCAGTGTATTTTAATACAGCAAGAGTTTTCGTTAGTTTTAAACTGATTTTTAATATTAGCTCTGGTTTTTAATTAAATAAAATTTTGTAAAGATGCCTTTAATGCTTAATGCATTAAACACATGCATCCCCTCAGCTTCAAGTCTAAATTCCATCAAGGGAATTCAATTACTAAATGCCAGTATCTCTGCCTGACAATACTTTTTAAAAGAATAAATGTCGAGAAAATATAAAGCATAAGAGGGATAGTTTAAGGGAACGTAAGAAAAGGGTGCGTCCGAGGCTGGAATCTTAGCGTAAACCGTGGGATTGTTTTCTAGACTTAGATGGGCAAAAATTCAAATCCTTAAATCGGTATCTTCTATCGGCTTCAGGTCGACACGCACTCCATCTCGGACACAACCACGCTAACCGCAGTGTTGATCCTTGAGCCTTGGTAACTTCTGTACACTTACACTTACACTTACTTTCTATAACTTCGCTCACACCCTTCTACATGCCTCTTAATCTACGAACATATTAACTTACGAATTAACCAGGTGGTGACAGCTAGATTTCGTACCAAGGATCGATGGTTATTCATGATACTTATAGATCACTACATCTAGAGCACTAATTCTATGTTTCTGAATGGGGCAGTTTTGCTTCGAACAACTGCCCCTAGGGTTGCCAGCGATCATCGTTGGCTCCGAATAGTCGCACGGCTGGGGGGAGGGGAGTGAATATAATCGCAATCCCAAAGGATCATTTGAAATGAAAGGAGAAATTGTATCATCCTGGTTACAAGTTTTCCGATGAGCAGGATCAATTTCTGAAATAATCCCTCTTCATTCCTCAATTCAAAAATCTTTTTTTTTTTTTTTTTTTTTTTACTTTTGCCCATACATTTGGAGAACTTCATCTTCCATCTCTTCTACTAGATATTTAACTAACCTTCTACTCAAACTGATTTCCTTGCGACACTTCTTTCATGGGACACCTCCGCTACGTGACTAGTAAAAAATAAGCTATCTCATCGAAAATCGCATAGACGCAGATGCTCGAAGCAAAATAGTACTCTCTCTATTATCATGCAGTGATAATTTTGGAACAATCATCGTAGAATGATAATCGTAAAAATCGCACTGAGTAAAACATTACTGGAAAGTCGGTCACGACTTGATCATTCAGTGTCACAGCAGGGGCCTTTTGGTTAATATCGCGAAGAAGCTTTTGTGTGTGTGTGTGTGTGTGTGTGTGTGTGTGTGTGTGTGTGTGTGTGTGTGTGTGCGTGCGTGCGTGCGTGCGTGTGGTGGCGTGCGTGCGTGCGTGCGTGCGTGTGTGTGTGTGTGTGGTGTGTGTGTGTGTGCGTGTACGTGTGCGTGTGTGTGTGTGTGTGTGTGTGTGTGTGTGTGTGTGTGTGTGTGTGTGTGTGTGTGTATGTGTATGTGTATGTGTGTGTGTGTGTGTGTGTGTTTGCGTGTGTGTGTTAGACGTGTGTGTATGTCCTTTGTACACACATTTGCTTTTACTTATAACTTTAGACGATTATAAATAATTATTAGATCATGGAATTTTGCAAGTGTCAAAAAAGCATGGGAATGTCTAACAGGGATAACAGGGAACCATGTTTGAGAACTAGGAGCCTCAGTGACTTGTTTAATTCAGTGGGATATGAATAGCTTTGATAGACATTTGATGCCAATACATTTCATGATCTTGGGTTACATGAGTACAGGATGACTGCATCCTGAGGAGACTGTATGGAGGTCAAAAGGCAAACTGCGTAATGACGACACGAGTCTCATCCTTTGCCTGTGTTCCGTTCTTACGTTGCTCATTTTAGTTCATTGCCAATATTTGCTTTTGATGTATCTCCAGAAACATTATTATCAGAAAAAAATACACGGGCTCTGGTATCATGATCACAGGCCAGAAATTTAATAAACTGGAATATAATTCCCAAAAGCAGCAAACGGCAAGATTGGATCACGGTCACACCGCATTTTTACTGGAACACTTTACGAAACCTGCAAAGTTGGGTATGTGCTGAAAATCATTTGCGTATATCTAACAAGACTCAGGAATTATGTCTTAGGAACTTTCCCTATTATGTGGCCTACCGTTCTCTTCTGCAGAATCTTATTTTACTGCATGCGCAAACCAGTATATTCACAATAGGTGCTCCTGTGCTCTGCATATCTGATCAGCATTTCATAAATTGAATAGTTTTATGTAAAATTCATAAAATTAATATTTTGTTTAATTCTGCTGTTACGTACTTACATTTCGTATACCCCGAAATCTTATATAAGCCTGGGTTCAAGTTCAATTTTTGTGCGACCAAATTTTATTTTTAATTCTTATTGACTTTTGAAATGAACTGTTACTGCAAATATAGGAAGAGTGCAGAGTAAGCACTGTATATGACTAACAATATGATACAAGTGTAAATGGCAAAAACACTAGAGAACAGAAGCAAAATTTACAAATTTCCATGTTAATGAAAATAATCTCAACACATGATAACAAAAACTTGAAACAGAATCGTTCTTATTACATGTTTATTGATACACAGCCTTCAATATGTTATAAAGTAATGCTAAGACTTTCTCATGACAACGGGGACATCGATGTGGTACACACGAAAAGAAGAAGCAGACTCTGTTGCTAGAGGCGGTCAGGGAGAAGGGGGGGGGGTTATAGGCTGTGAAAATGACGGTAGGCAGGCAGTAGAAGAACTACAGCAAGGAAGTGAAAGCAGGAAAGTTAAAGGAAGGAAAGACAAGGAGGCTAAGGAGATCGGTGGGCAAGGAAGAGACGGCAGACAGGGAAAGGAGTTGGCGGAGGGGTAAGGAAGAGATGGCAGGCAGGATAAGGAGTTGGGGTAGGGTCAAGGAAGAGAAGGAAGACAGGCTAAGGAGTTAGGGGGGGAGGGCTAGGAAGAGAAGAAAAGAGGGGAGGAAGAGAAAGCAGGCAGGCTAAGGAGTTGGGGGAGCTAGGAAGAGAAGGCAGGCAGGCTTGGGAGTTGAGGGGGCAAGGAAGAGAAGACAGGCAGGCTTGGGAGATGGGGAGGGGGGCAAAGAAGGAAAAGACAGGCAGGTTAAGGAGTGGGGGGGGGGGGTCAGGCTAAGGAATTGAGGGGAGGCAAGGAACAGTAGGCAGGCAGGCTAAGGAGTTGGTGGGCAGGGAAGAGAAGGCAGGCAGGCTAAGGAGTTAGGGGGGGGGGGGAGGAAGAAAAGCAGGAGGCTAAGAAGTTGGGGGGGGAGGGGAGAAGACAAGTAGGTTAAGGAGTTGGGGTGAGGAAGCGAAGGCAGGTAGGTTAAGTAGTTGGGCGGGGGGAGGAAGAGAAGGCAGGCAGGCTAAGGAGTTGGGGGGGGGGGAGAGAAGGCAGTTCGGCTAAGGACTGGGAGGGGGGAGGAAGAGAAGGCAGGCAGGCTAAGGAGTTGGGGGGGGGGAGGAAGAGAAGGCAGGCAGGCTAAGAAGTTGGGAGGGGGGAAGAAGAGAAGATAAGCAGGCTAATGAGTGGGGGGGGGGGGAGGAGGAAGAGAAGGCAGGCAGGCTAAGAAGTTGGGGGGGGGGGAGAGAAGGCAGGTAGGCTAAGGAGTAGGGGGGGGGAGGGAGGTAGGCTAAGGACTTGGGGGGGGAGAAAGAGAAGGCAGGCAGGCTAAGGAGGTGGGTTGTTAGCAAAGGAGGGAAGGCTCAGGAGACAGGAAGCCGCAGCTAGGAATGGAAGGCCGTGTACAAAATAACTATAACTCACTACAAGACGGGAAGAGGATGGGAGTTTGCAGAGGGGAAGCACATGAGCAAGGATCTCAGTACTCAAAAGGAGGCTATTGCAGAATAATGTCTGAGGTTAATCGAATGGGAGAAACGTGGCAGGTTAAGGGGTGGGGGTGTATAGTTAGCGGAAGCTCCTCACGTCGGAGGGCAAGCAGGTCAGGGGGTGGGGGACAGCATAGGAAGTAAGGCCGGGAGGTTGAGGGAGTAGGGGGGTGCGGCAGGTCTCTCCTGAATGTTTGGGAAGGCAAGCGTGTCGCGGGGGGGTGTTTGCAATCAACGTGGGGGGAAGGAACTCCCATTCCCCCTGTCAGTTACCAGGTCGCTGCGTATCGACTGGCACAGCCCTCGTGCAAGAGGGAGCTGCACGCGGTGGCTCTTAGCAACAACTTGCCGGCCAACGTGTGCTCCCTCCTCACCCCTCCACCTCTGTTTTCTGAGCCCCCTCCCCTCCCCTATCTCTCCTCCCTCTTTTCCTGGCTAACAACGAACGACTCGTAGCAGGGTGTCCGCGCTTCACTAGGTCGTTCATTACAATCCACATTGCTCACCCTTCCCACACCACCATAAAAGCTACTCCCTACACGATATTTACTTACATCCTTAATTTACAACAAATAGTATACCGATTCCAACCATTTAAATAAATTAATATGGACACTGATAGCAGTACCACCCTTCCAAACAACGGTAATAAATGACAGTTCGAAGAGTGAACACCCATATTCTTAACAGACATCCCCACACACACATACAAACACACACACACACACACTACACGACACTACACACAACGACACAACACACACACACCACACACACACACTACGTCGGGGAACCCACACACACACCACACACACACGATATCTATATATAATATATATCTTATATATAATATATATATTATATATATATATATCTATATATATATAATATAATACCCTCGCTTCACCAACGACCCGTTATCTTCTGGAACATGCACCGATCAAATCCTTGCAATCATAGATACGTCTCTTCTCGTCTCTCTCTCTCTCGACTGAAACTCACAGACAACGATCTCAATCTCGCTATCTCTCTGCGTGCGTCTCATCTCTCTTCATCTCTCTCTCTGTCTCTCTCTCTCTCTCTCTTTCTCTATCTATCTCTCCTCGTCTATAGACTCTCTACTCGTCTGTCTCTCGTCACTAATCTCTCTTCTTCTCTCTTCCTCTTTCCTCTCTCTCGTCTCTCTCCTCTTCTCTCGTTCCATCTCTCTCTCGGCTCTCTTCTCTTCTCTTCAAGCGCTCTTCTCCTCTCTCTCTCTTTATCAATCTATCTATCCTATCTATCTATCTCCATTATTCTTTCCATCTATCTCTCTCTCTCTCTCTCTCATCTCAAAAAAGAACAATATCGTCTTCTTTCTCTTCGTCTCTCTCTATATTATCTTACTATATTATTTAGATTATATAATATATAATATATATATATATATACATATATATATATGATCTGTCTATCACTATCTCTCTCTCTCATCTCTCTCTCTATCTATCTATCTATCTATCACTATCTCTCTCTCCCTCTCTCCGTCTCTCTCTTCTCTCTATCTCTCTATCTACTATCTATCTAGTTCTTCTATCTATCTCTCCTTGCCTCCCTTCTTCTGCCACCTTTTCCCTCCCCTAGCTCTCTCTTTCTGTCTCTCTCTCATTCTCTCTATATTCTCTCTCTACTCTCTATATTCTCTCTCTATTCTATCTTCCCTCTCTCTTTTCTCTCTCTCTCTATTCTCACTCTCTCTCTCTCTCTCTCTCTCTATTCTCTCTCTCTCTCTCTCATCCTCTCATCTCTCTCTAACCCTCTCTCATCTCTCTCTCGCTTCGTCGTTCCTCATCTTCCCCCCCTTCTTTCCAACACTATTGCCGATCCCCTTCCCCCCCTCTCTCTCTTCCCCCCCCTAAAAAAATTTTTCCCCCTTTCTCCTCTATTCTCTCTCTCTCTCTATTCGCTCTCTCTCCCCCCCCTCCTCCAGCCCTCGTCTCTCTGTCACTTCACCTCTCCTCTCTCTCTCTCTCTCTCTCTCGCTCTCTCTCTCGCTCTCTCTCCTCCCCTCTCTCTCTCTCTCTCTCTCGCTTCTCATCTCTCTCTTCTCTTCTCTTCGTCTCTTCTCATCTACTCTCTCATCTTCACTCTCTCTTCTCTCTCTCAATCATCTCGCTCTCAGGTCTCTCTCTCATCTCTCAAATTCTCTCGTCTCTCCTCCTCTCTCTCTCTCCTCGCTCCTCTCTCGTCTCCTCCTCTCTTCTCCTCTCGTCTTCTCCACTCCTCTCATCTCTCCTTTCCTAGCAGCCCCTCCCCCCCCTCTCTCTCTCTCTCTCTCTCTCTCTCTCTTCTCTCTCTCTCTCTTCTCTCTACTCTCTCTCTGTCTCTCTCTCTCTCTCTGTCTCTCTCAGTCCTCTCTGCTACATCTCTCTCCATCCTTGTCTTCTCCTCTCTATTCTTTCCCCTCTCTCCTCTCTATCTCAACTTCAGAGATTTCTACCCCCCATCTCTCTCTCTTTATCTATCTATCTATCTTCTATCTCTATCTTCTAATCTATCTATCAATAATATATTATAACACATATATATATATTATCTATTATATATATTCGATCATATTATTATTATTATATTCCTATTCATAATTTATTATCTATGACTCCTTAGATCTATCTATATATCTATTCTAACAACATATATATATATTACTACATCTAATATATTTAATATATATAATATATATTATTAATATATGTGCAATCTATTTTATATTTAATATACTCTGATATTCCACTTTTAATATGATTATATATTATATCTATATATATATATATGTTTATATGTCGTTGTATTTTTTGTACTCATACTATAATCTTATAATTCTAGACTACAGTTTTATTATATATATTGGATAATACAATCGACTAGATAGCTAGATAGATAGATAGATAGATAGATAATAAGAGCGAGAAAGAGGGGGTTGAGAGGAGAGGGAGCGAGGAGGTAGGAGGAGCTATCTATCTATCTCTATTATCTATCTATCATATATATACTTTATGTTTTATTTATATATATTATTAACTATATATATTATATAATCATTATTATATATTATCTTACGTGAGCTAATATTACTCAACTATTGTATTTTATTTATATATTTTTCTATGATATATATATAGCTATTATATTACTTATGTCTCACTAGTCTGTCTCTCTCTCATATCTCTCTCGTTCTCTCTTCTCTCTCTCTCTCTCTCTCTCTCTTACTCCTCTCTCTCTCTATCTCCACTCTCTAGATCTCTTCCTCTCTCTTCCCTCCCCTCCCTATCTCCCTCGCTCCTCTCTCTCCTTCCCCTCCTCTCACCCTCCTCTTCTCTCTTCTCTTATCGTCTCTCTCTCTCTTCTCTCTATCTCTCTCTCTCTCCCTTCTCTATATTCTCCCCTCTCTATCTATATATCTCTCTATCTCTATCTCTCTCTCTCTCTAACCTACTCTATCTCTATATCCTATCTTTATAATATCTATCTCTATCAAATTATCTCTTGTCTCACTTGTGTCCTTGTCTCTCTCTCTCCCTCTCTTCCTATCTATCTCATCTATCTCTCTCTTCTCCTCTTCTCCCTTCTTCCTCTCTCTCTCTCTCTCTCCATTCTTCTCTTCTCTCTCTCTCATCTCTCTCTCCTCTCTCTTCTCTGTCCTCCCTCTCTCTCTCTCTCTCTTCCTCTCCTCTCTCTCGTCTCTCGTTCTCTCTCTCTCTCTTCTTCTCTCCTTCTCCAATTTTCTCTCTCTCCTCTCTCATTCTGCCTCTCTCTCTCTCTTCTCTTCTCTTCTCTCCTCTCTTCCTCTCTCTCTCTCTCTCTCTTTCCGCTCGTCTCCGTTCTCTCTCTCTCTCTCTCTCTCTCTCCTCTCTCGTTCTTCGCTCTACCTCTCTCTCCTTCCTCTCATCCTCTCTCTACCCTCTTCTCTCTTCTCCCTCTCTCTCTTTTCCTTCCTTTTTTTTCCTATAATCCACAACCCACCCCAACACATACAAATATATTCCCCATAACAACACACCACAACAGCCCGCCTCGGGCGCCTTCGTTCTCTTTTCCTTCCCCTTTCTGCTTTCTGTTTCCTTTTCTCTCTCGCTCGTTTCCTCCCCCTCGTTTCCCTCCTTCTACTTCATTTACTATGAGGGTAAAACCGAACGACGCCTTGTATAAGACATAATTTTTCCAAGCAATACACAACCCAGTCGTAGAATTTTCGGATTAGTTTATTGATTAATAGTGTAATCACCAGCAGGAATCTGTCCATCAGCATAGACAGTGTGATCTTAAACAGTTCTATATTTCTATAATTAGATGAGTGGAATTAGAAAAATTGAAGCTTCGGTGCAAGGATCAACGTCTTTAAAAAGAAACTTACCTGCAATCGATAAGAAAAAGAAGAGAGATGGGATAGGTAAGATAAGACTTTAAAAGGAATCTCTCTCTCTCTCTCTCGTCCCTCCTCTCTCTCAGTGGCTCTCTCTCTACCTCTCTCTCCTCTCTCTCTCTCCTCTCTATTATTCTCCCATCTCTATCTCTCTCTTCTTTCTATCCTATCTCCATACCCCCACAACCCTTCTCTCTCTCTCATTTATCTATCTATCCTATCTAGTACGATCTATCTATCTACTACTATCTATAATATATATAATATAAACATATATATTATAAATATATTATATATACAATATATATATATATATATATATATATATAATTCTATTTATATTATACTATATGATTAATAATATTTCTATATATATATATTTATATCTATATCTATATATCTTTGTCTCTTTCTCAGCTCTGTGTGTCTCTCTCTCACTCTCTATCTATCTTCTATCTTAGCTATCTGATCTATCTCTCTCTTCTTCTCCCTTTCTCCCTTCGCGCCTCCCTCATCTCTCTCTCTCTCTCTCTCCTTCCCTACTTCCCCCTCTCCCCCCCCCCTTTCCCTCTCCCTCCTCTCTCTCATCTCTCCCTGTTCTCCCTCTTCTATTCTCTGTCTCCCTCTCTATTCTCTCTCTCTCTCTTCTATTCTCTCTCTCTTCTCTCACCCTCCTCTCTCTCGTCTCTCCGTCTCTCTCTCTCTCCTCTTTTCCTCTCTCCCTTCTCTACTATCTCTGTCTCCCCTCTCTATTCTCTCTCTCCCCACTCATTCTCTCCCAGCTCTCTCTCTCTCACTCTCTCTCTCTCTCGTCTCTCTCATCGCCCACCGCACACCACCCCGACACACACACACACCCCCCACACACACCACCCACACACACGGCCCCTTTCACCCCCCCACCCCGACCCCCCCCACACCCCCCCCCCCACACACCCACCCACCCACACACCCCCCCGCCCCACACATACACCCACCCCCCTCCCACCGGCCCACCCTCTCTATGTCTCTTCTCTTTCTGTATTCTTATCTCTACTCTGTCCTCCTACTATATCTATATTACTCCTAGTCTACTTCTCATATAAAGATATTCATTTTCTCTGCTATATTCCTCTCTCTCTCTCTTCCTTTGTCCTCTTCTCTCTCTCTCGTCCTCTCTCTCTCTCTCTCTCTCCTCTCTCTCCTCTCTCTCTCTTCCTTTACATTCTTGTCTCTCGCTCCTGCCTTTCTCCTTCTCCCCATCTCTCTTCTCCCTCTTTTATTCTCCGCCCTCCCTCTTCGCCTCCTCCTCTCTCTCTCTCATGTCTCTCTCTCTCTCCTCTCTTCTCTCTCTCTCTCCCCTCTCTCCTCTATCTCTCTCTCATCTCTTCTCTTCTCTCTCTCTCTCTCTCTTTCTCTATTGTGTGTCTTCTTTCTCATTCTCCTCTCTCCTCTGCTGCTCTCTCTCGTCCATAATCGTCTCTCTAATCCGTCTCTCTCTCCTCTCTCTCATCTCTCGATCTATCTATCTATCTCTCTCTCTCTCTCTTCTCTCTCTCATATTTCTCTATTACTCTTCTCTCTTCCTCTCTCCTATATCTCTTTCCCTCTCTCTCTTCTATCTGTCTATCTATCTCTTCTATCTAGCTATCTACCTATCTTCAGCTCTCTCTCTCTCTCTCTATACTTCTGTCTCTCTCTCTCTCTCTCTCTCTCCTCTCTCTCTCTCATTTTCTTCATTCGCCTCTTTCGCTCTCTCTCTCTCTATTCTCTATTCTCTTCTCTCTCTCTCTCATCCTCTCTCTCTCTCTTCTCTCTCTCTCTCTCTCTCTCTATTCTCTCCTCTATTCTCTCTCTCTATTCTCTATTCTCTCTCTCTCTCTCTCTCTCTCTATTCTCTCTCTTCTCTCATCTCTCTCTCTCTCTCTCTCCGTCGCATCTCATCTCTCGTCTCTCTCTCTCTCTCTCTCCGTTTTTCATTCTCTCCTCTCGCCTCTTTCATTCTCTCTCTCTCTCTCTCTCTCCTTCTCTCTCTCTCTCAGTCTCTCTCATCTCAATCACTTCATCTAAACTCTCGTCCTCTTCGCTCTCGTGACAATACAAATCTCTCTCCGTTACCTCTCTTCTCTCTCTTTCTCTCTTCTTTCTCTCTCTCTCTCGCTCTCTCTCTCTCTCTCTCCTCTCTCTCCCCCCACTCCCCTCTCGTCTCTCTCTCTCTCTCCTTTTCCCTTTCTATTATCTCTCTCTCGTCTCTCTACACTCTCTATTTATCCCTCTTCTCTGCTCTCTCCTCCTCATATTCTTCCTCCCCGCTCGTCCCCTCTACGCCTCCCACCCCCTCTCGTCCTCTCTTTATCATCTATCTACTATCATCTAATCTATCTATCTATCTATCTATCTATATATATATATATATATATATATATATATAATATATATATATATATCTAAACTTTTTAATAACCTATCTATACTATATATATACTATATATATGCATATATTCATCTATATATATACATTATATAGATATTATATATATTATATATATATCTATATCATTATATATTATTATATATTTATTGTCCTCTCTCATCTCGCCTCTCTATCTATCTATCTATCTATCTCTCTTCTCCCTTCTCCCACTCTCTCTCTCTATTCTCTCTCTATCTCTCTTTCCCTCTCTCTCTCTCTCTCTCTATCTCCTCTATTCTCTCTCTCTCTCCTTCTCTCCCTCTCTCTCTCCTCTCTCTCTCTCTCTCTCGTCTCTCTCTCCTCTCGTCTCTCTCTCTCAATTCTCTTTCTCTCTTGTTTTTTTTTCTCTTTTCTCGCTCTCCAAAAAAATCAAAAATCTTTATTTTTTTTTCTCCGATGTTCCTCTCCCTTCTCTATCTCTCATCTCCTCTCCCATAAAAAACAAATAAAAAAAACTGTTTTCGCTCCACTTCGTCTCACACACTACACACACCACTCCACACGCACTGGGGAATTTTGACAATACGGGCGAGATAGAAACCAGAGTCTGTGGTGCGGTTTTAACTTATTCGTGATTCACGTAAAGATATCACGGACTATGCAACAGTGCACTTGCGCGGAAGACTGCCGAAGGGTTTGTATACTGGTGTGGTAAATCTCACAAGCCAAACGGCACGAAACTGGCGAATAATCAGGAGACGCGGCGGTGCAGGTCAGTCATCCTTCCCGCGGGTCATATTCTTGGCGTCGGCTTGGGTCGCTCAGCTAGCGCTACTGCTCGGTCAGGTCATGTCGCTGGCTGCGGGTCCGCTGTAGATCGGACCGCTAATCGAGCCTCGCCGCCAGGGTCCCCCGCTATGATAACACGGCCGCTGGGGTGGCATTAGGGCGTGTTTCTTCCGTTATGTCCGCAGACACAGGATATATCCGTAATAAAATCGGACAATGACATATTATTCTGATACGCTCTTCCACGCTCGCATTGGCGTCCCGCTGCTAAAGGTGTTGTTGACCATGCCCCGGGCAGGGATTGCTTGATCGTTGTCACCTCGCAAAGACATGACCTTCGGTAACTGCATCCTATGACTATTGGCGGTCCTGGAGACTGCATGCCCGGGGTCGAAGGTCAGGGTTGGCGAGGCTGGCCTGCCCCGCCGTTCTGCCGGTCATTGTTCATGATGTCCTGAACAAGGTCACGGGTGCCCGGAACATGGCAAGTGCGTGAATGAACAATGGTGCACAGGGTGATTGGGTGGGTTGGGGGTGGGTCCGAAAAATATAAATAAGCTAAAGTACGGGAAACATAAAATATCGGTTGTTAGCGACACCTGACGTTGCAGGGCCTATCAAGGGAACTTAGTATTACCACCTAGGGGGGTCATTTCCGGTGACCTGTGCATGTTTGACCCCAGTCTCTTCCCTTGTACGTGACGGTAGGAGATGACATAACACATCAAAAACAATGAGCCCATGATTGACATGCCGGCTCCAGTTACATATACTGGGTAATAGTATATTGTGTGTAAGTCAAGAGAAGGAAAAGGAAGTGGAAGGCCGGGAAATCCTAGTAACGTATGCAGTCTGAAATTGGTGGAGGATGGTTAATTAGTCGGCCCTGAGATTCCCTGAGAATGACTGAGTGTTGTATTTGCAGGGTGTAAACTTTTTATTTTGTTTTGTGAGGAAAAGGATGAATATAGTAGCGGTGAAGGAAGTACGGGGTGTGTCACAGGAATTAAGAACGGAAGCCCGGAAATTGGTGAGGAAGGAGTTGAGAGCAGAGTAGAAGGGGACACGGCCCTGAAAGGGGTGAACAGAGGGGTAGGTTTTGTTGGAGGTGGCTGCTGGATGATGGTTTCGATGTCCTGAGGAGATAAAAGACTGGAGGAAACGATTCCTTTTGATGCCTTAATGAGGTCATTGACAAATGTGTTAACATATTGTTGTCATGGTATTTTACTTCCTAATAGGAGAATACATTAAAACACCAGCTCTGTGAAGGGGCTAGCTTTTGTTGATTCTAGTCGTAAGAATGTCAAATGTATGTGAGATGTTCCTAAAAGCAAGGCGTAGGTGGTGAATGTTTCGGAAATGGCGTTAGCAATAAGCACGTAACGAAAGCTTCGGTGTTTTGCCGTAGATTTCGTATATATTGTGAAAATGTATTAATCTGAAGTGTTGTCGTGTACATAGTATTTGTTGGCTAATTTCAGCCCTGTCGAAGTGGTACCAAGAAAACAGAGTTAGACCTTAACATTTACAAGGGTGCCTTGTTGTTCTGGACCTGAAGTACTCTAGAGGGACCGTCAAAGCGAGGAGCGAGCCTTGGACGCAGTGCGTCGTTGGTGTGTATTTTCCTAAAAACTAGGGCGCCGACACCTATTGACTTTGTACGTGCGATCTTTGCTGGTAAGAGAGTATCTGATCCCTAGATTTTGTGAGATACTCCTTTGCCTTCTGGAACGCGATCTTGTTTCTATTTAGGAGATATTCTGCATAACTGTCGGAGTATTCGGGCTCAAGTCTGGTTTGAAAAAGGTCATCCAGGCTATGTGGTTTTCACCTTCAAATTGATTTTTAATGGGACAAGGCTCGTTAGATGGGATGGATTCCCACCCCATTTCCAGATCGCAAATTTGGGGCTTATTACGTAAGCCCGAACATCTTCTCGACAAAGATGTCGGTTTCATTGCAATGAGAGAACAAAATTTCAGATGATGATTGGGTTCGAGTGGCCCGGAAGGATGCTCGGAAAACCGATTGAAATCTTTCCCAATTGCGCAAGACTAGGGAGAAGTCTTGAACGTGTCTAGAGCGTTCCTCACGCCGGGAACAGTGATGTCTAAACGCCACTCAGCACTCACAACGCAATGTTCGCGAAATTTAGGGTCGGTGTCAGGAATTCCGTCCTGTCTCACTGAATTTTCGACGTCTTTTAGAAAACTATCCACAGGCATCGAAGCGCCATCAAACTTCGTTTGCTATTAAAGTTTTTGGGGTGGGGTTTTAATGAGCCATGCTGATGTTGGCGTGAGAGGATGGGTGGAGGTTGGAGGAAGTAGGAGGAGCCACGGGAGAGGTCAAATCAGAGGAGGCAGAGACGGGGTTAATAGGGAGGGAGGTAGTAGGAGAGGGGTTTAGAACGGTTCTAGTTGTAGAAGTCATGTAACGTGTTTATTGTAGATTACCCAGTTTAGTAATGGCGTACGGGAAGCGAAACTGAGTACGGGACAGCACCGGTTATCACCACAGGAAATGCAGTAGCAAAGAGGCCGACGTTAACACAACAATAAAATAAGTTTATACAGTACAGGATATAGGGGTGGACGGGGGAGAAAGGGAGGGAGTGAGTATGCACCACTGAATCAAACACACATGTACCTTGGCTTGGCTGCCGGGCTGCGGGACGTCTTGGCGTGGATTTGCAGGGCACGGGCGGGTTTGTTATATTTCAGCTTCTTAGGAGGGTGGTTCTCTCTTGTAAGGTTAAGAGAGCACCGCGGCCACCACTTGTGAGAATTTCACAATACGGGCTGAAACAGTCTGTGACGGTTTTAAACTTTATTCTTAGTCACGAAAAGATATCACGGACTATAGCACAGGCACTTCGCGGAAGACGGCCAAGGGTTGTGTACGGAGTGGAATCACGGCACGAACTGGCGAATCTCCGGAGACGCGGCGGACAGGCAAGGCATCCTTCCGCGGGTCAACTTGGCGTCGGCTTGGGTCGCTAGCCTCGCTCGGGTCAGGTTATGTCGCTGGCTGCGGTCCGCTGTAGATGCGACGCTACGAGCCTCGCCCAGGGTACCCACGCTATGATAACACGGCCGGCGTGGGTGGCATGGGGCGTGCTTTCTTCCGTTATGTCCGCAGCCAGGATGTCCGTAGTAAATCGGCATGAATATTATTCTGATACGCACACACACATACACACACACACAGGCACACACTCTATATGTATATGTATATGTATGTATATATATATATATATATATATATATATATATATATATATATATATATATATATATATATATATATATATATAATTATATTATATATATATATATATATATATATATATATTCTGTGTCTCTTCTCTCTCTCTCTCTCTCTCTCTCTCTCTCTCTCTCTCTCTCTCTCTCTCTCTCTCTCTCTCTCTCACTCTCTCTCTCTCTCTCTCTCTCTCTCTCTCTCTCTCTCTCTCTCTCTCTCTATTCTCTCTCTCTATTATTTCTCTATTCTGACTCTCTATTCTCACTCACTATTCCCTCTCTCTCTCTCTCTCTCTCTCTCTCTCTCTCTCTCTCTCTCTCTCTCTCTCTCTCTCTCTCTCTTCTCTCTCTCTCTCTCTCTCTCTCTCTCTCTCTCTCTCCTCTCCTCTCTCTCTCTCTCTCTAATATATTATATATATAATATATTATATATATATATAATACATATACTATTACATCTCTCCTCTCATCTCTCTCCTCTCTCTCTCTCTCTCTCTCTCTCTCTCTATCCTCTCTCTCTCTCTCCTCGTCTCTCTTCTCTCCTCTTCTCTCCTCTCT